>NW_015160223.1:1054976-1131263 GCF_001447785.1 Gekko japonicus | reverse complement strand
AATCTAGAGCTGTACAGTTAATCTTACCAAGGTAGCGCAATTGGCCAGTGGTTTAGGCTGCAAGATTTAGCTTGGAATTCAGTTACACATCAAAACAAACACTATTAACAAGAATAAGGTTTATTCAGTAGAGAACTTTAGCACAGACTAGAAGGATTTCAAAATAACAGCCTAGGCAAGTTTTGCCTTAACTAAACAGTAAGAAGCATATTTACCAACATCAGGGTAGCATCCAAGAGTTCAATATTGTCCATTGGAATAGTCCAGGTACCCCCAAGGGGGTTTGAGGAGGAACATCCCCTCCTTGCCTTCATGTGCTCTAAGGCACAAGGGGATCCTTTGTTCTCCCACAGACCACAGGGCAGGACAAGAACATTTCAGGGGTATGTCCATAGAGCAGCAGAGATAGCAGGAACAGAAGAGAGAGAGTTCTCTCCATAGGGTTTGACCAGATATAGGGCAATTCCAGTCTTCAAATTAGCCCTGGACAGGGGCCAATTGGAGGTCGACATGGGAGTGTCCAATGTTGGGTTGCCATGGGGACAACATCTGAATGGTCAGAGCTCTGAAGGGCACACCCGCCATCTTGTACCCCCCAAATTCCAACCCACCCATGGCCTACGTGACTGTTTGCTTGTTTGCTAGGCCATCTGTTCTCTGCCAGCATGGAAGTGTGAAAAATGTAGGGTTATATGGCAGGCTATAGAGGCCATATGGCTTCAATAGGAAATCAACACAGCAGGATATCAGCAAGACACATTCCAGGGGGAGGCAGGGGTTTATAGGAATCAATATTTCTATACAGGCCCATTCCCCGCCGGCCTGGATCAGGCTGCTGGGAGGAACCCCGCACCCAAAGTGTGAGACTTGCCCAGCGTGAATACATCACCCAGAGGTGACATCATCGTGTTGGGCATGTTGCGAGGGGGCGCTCTATCATTCAAGGGAAAACTCTATGGTTTTCCCTCAAATGATTGTGGCCCCACCTCCAAAGTGCCCAACGCAATGATGTGACTTCTGGGTGACATAATCGTGGCATGTGAGCTTTGCACACATGCAAGAAGACTCCCGGGGAGGTGCAGGACTCCCCCTGCTAAAAGGTAAATACGACTTGGCAACCCTAGATCTCCTCCATCTTGTTTCTTTGTTCACTGTGGCCCTAAGAAAGAAGGAATTGAAGTTTCCTCCCCAAAGTCCCTCCCCCTGTGTACCTGCAGAATAGCATGAACTATCTCGAATATATTGATTAGCCAATAGTCCATCTTAAGGTTACCTCATTAAGAATAAAACCTCCCCCCTTTTGGTGGGAAGAATTTACTACTCTACACCTAATTGGTTCTATGCTAAACTTGCTATTATTAGCTTACAGAAACTTCAGCTTAACCCTTTCATAACTGAAGGGATGATACTTGCAAAAATCCAACAAGATTTGACCCTTGCATGTGTGTCATCTTCAAGGTCCATTCATATGTGAGTGATGCTCATTTATAGGCAAGGCTATGCAGCAAGTTACCAAGCTGGGACAGTTCTTAAGAAAAGCACCTTTATGAAAAGGAGAGATTAGATATACAGCCTCCTTGATGAGCTCTTCAACTTTGTAGGCAAGGCTATGGGTCACTCTATTAAAAAAATAGTAGAAGTCTGTAGTGAATTAGTTCAAATCAACATGGGAAATTCATTATACCATCAGTGGCACTCATTGTCTCCTTAAGGTTGCCCAGTTGCAATGCTTCTTTGGCAGCAGAAGCCACAATTGACACAGTTCTTTTTAGATTCTAGAAAATCTAGGGATTCCACGTAACTGTGACAAATTACTTTACTTGCCTACTTCTTTCATGGCAATAGTATACACCCTGCCTCACTATTTCTATAGACTCTGTACATAGCTTTGGTTCAGTCTTACATGCTCCTTGACTTGTTTCTTTTTTGAAACTCCATGTTTCTACCAATCATTTTTTCTTTAGGTCACTTTAAGTCGTTGCCATTTTGCCTGCTCTGTTCTGTTCTGTCATCCCTTGGATTCCGTCTCTATTGCCTCCCTAGCTTCCTTTCCCCCTTGGTTCTCTTCCTAGTCCTCAACCATCCTCTAGGTGAGATTGCCTGCCTCCATGAAATGGTGACTGCAAAGTGCTTTGAACATTCCAAGCCATTACATCAATAAGATAATCACTGTCAGATGTTTACCATCACAAGTTCAGTACATCAGAGAGACACTTTACATTTTCCTTAACAACGGTACTTTGCAGAGCTCGATAAACTCACTAGAAAATTTATATGGAACTCAAAAAAGGCAAGAGTAAACTTAAAGACGCTACAAGACAGAAAGGAAACAGGAGGCCTTGGGTTACCAAACTGGAAACTGTACTACCAGACAGCCAGCATGGGATGGATAAAAGACTGGATCACTCTGCAAGACGAGCGATGTCTAAAGCTAGAAGGACATGACTTACCCATGGGATGGCATGCGTATGTTTGGTACGGTAAAGATTTAACACATCAACATTTCAAAAATCACTTTATAATTCGAATCCCCCAGCCCGCGGCCCCTGCGGCCGTTGGGATGGGGGAGGCGCCTTTGCCGCCCTGCCGGATGAGGCGGGCAGGTCTCGCGCCAAAAATGCCCAATCCGGGCATTTAGGAAGGGAGGGGGCCGAGCGGATAAGAGCCGGCCCCTCCACGCCACCAGCAGTTCCCGCGCGGTCGTCGGCCCACCCTCCCGCCCTGTTGTTAGTACAGGCAGTGGCTGGTCGCCCGGTTTTGGGGGCCAGGTAGGAATTTTTTCAACCCTTCCCGATTGGCCCGTGGAAGGGGTGTTTTTCGCCTACCTTGTACTGCGGCAGTGGTGTAGGTGTTTACGGGTGGGCTGTGTTAGTTAAGGATGGTCACTTTTGATAGGCAGGGTTCTAGGAGGAATTCAGTTTGCGGTACGGTGAGCACCAGCCGATACCCATTATTTGGGATGAAGGAGTCTGTGAGTACAGCCTTTGTGCCCTGCGGTACGGGGCGGGGAAAACAGACTGCCTTCAGGACCGCCTCGATTGATTCAGCTCTTTGAGTCGAGCGGCTCGGGGGTTGGGTCTGCGGGGTAGTCCTGCAGTGGCTAGCCGGCCGGGCGAGAGCCATCACCGATGGCTCCTGCTTGGGGCAGGGTGGCTCGCCCTTGTTTCATGTGGTAAGGGAGGGGTCTTGGACCTCTGGCCTTATCCATACCGCAGAACTGTGTTGCCCTTGCCGTTGGTTAGTTAATGTTGTTATTTAATAAAGTGGCCCAAAGTTATACCCAACACTGGTGTCCGCCTCGTTATTCCGGCTTGGGGGGCAATGATTTAGAACAATCCACTTCCAATCTTATTTTGTGTTCATGGCACTAACCCTTAGTATGAACAGGAGATGTATCACCATGGAAGAGAAAAGGAAACAGAAAAACCTTGTTATTCTCCACAGTTCTTTAATTGGTAAGAGAGAAATATTATTAGTCTGCACCATTTTTAAACCTCCCAGCAAGATGTGCATCAATTTTTTATTCCCATAAAGCTCCACATATCAGCAGAGCTGCTTCTTTTGCTGGGCTACTTCTGGTCTCCTTTCTTTAACTACTGAAGTAATGGTGTGGGCAATCTCTCTTTTGTGTGAATTGTAACTTGACTGTAAATTATCAACAACACTCTTGAACATGTGGATCCTATTCACTTTTTGCTGACTGTTCTAAACTGGGTCACAAATCATTTGCACATAAGCAGTTTTGTACTTCTGCTTGGGAATCATGGTTCACATGTCCGAAAAAGCACCATGCTTCCTAGGCAACTTTGTGATGTGCTGTGTACATCATGCACTATGTTGTCTTGCCTCATGATTAGCTGCTTTGTGTGCTATTAGGAATGATTTGCTAGCCATTGACATGATCGTGAGGGAACAAGAGGAAGAAGCAGCAGCTCTGAAGTGGTAGTACCTGCAAGAAGGCTTGCAATCACCAGTAAAAAAGAGATACCATCAATACAACAAATAAGGGTATATTGTTCTGGAGGACAACTGCATTCTGCAATATGATGGGAAAGGTAGTGTGGGGGTGTTGATAATTTCTAAAAAGATAAATGCTGGATACCATATGTCCTGTATTCTTCTAAGTGTCTGGAAAGGGTAGGTAAACTGCAAGTATTTAGTAGGGACAGGAGGAGGAGGAAGAGAAGAGGAGGAGGAGGAGGAGGAGGAGGAGAATGGATTTGTACCTCACCGTTCACTACCTGAAGGAGTCTCAGAGCAGCTTACAATTTCCTTTCTCTTCCCCTCCCCTCCCCACAATAGGCACCCTCTCAAGAACTATGACTGACCCAAGGTCACACCAGCAGCTGCATGTGTAGAAGTGGGGAATCAAACCTGGTTCTTCCAGATTAGAGTTTGTGCTCCTAACCACTACACCAAACTGCCCCCCCCCACAATAAAATAGCTGCCTACCTGATAAGTAGGGATCTGGAAGATGCATATAGCTTGAAGGGAAGAGGGACATGGGCAATAAGTTGATGGCAAATTGCATTGATTGCTTAGGAACAGGAGGAGTTCCATTGGCTTGGTATGGAAAGAGGTAAACCTAAGGAAAGAGCTGAAGGTTGTGAAAACCCAAAGTAGAGGGCAGGAATCTATGGGAGGTAATGTTACATATTGATTTCAGCAGTCAAGTCTTTGGCTGCTCAGCTGCTAGTTGATTTGCTAATATATTTTTGTTTAAATCGCTGCTAGGTTTACCTCCATGAAGGATAAAATCTATGACTATCTTTCTCTGTGCCACACAGTATATTGCTTTTATAACCCTGTCAGTGGGAGGTCAAGATTTTTTACTATTGAAAGAACCTACTTCTCAGAACAGCAAATCAGTATGGACAAGGAAACACAGCTTGCTAGCACCACTCTTGCAAGTGTCCTTTTAACACAAATAGGAAATGGCAAGTAAATGATCATTCGTACCATTTCAGGATTTTCAGATATAGTATTGATACAACAAGCATATGGTTCACTGTAGTTTTAACAAATAGATTGTTTGGGGAATGAAAACATTTTAAGGTTGCGATTATATACATATTGAATTGACAGCAAGGCCAATTAAAGACCCACTGAACTAGGGTTGCCAAGTCCTCCCTGGATGGTGGTGGGGAGTTGGGTTGCCAGCTCCAGGTTGGGAAACTCCTGAAGATTTGGGAGTGGACTCTGGGGAGGACAGGGACCTCAATGGGGTACAATGCCATAGAGCCCCCCCCCAGTTCGAAGATGAGCTGTAATTCTGGGGGGATCCCCAGTTCTCACCTGGAGGCTGGAATCTCTACACTGCACCCAGTAGGGCTTACTTGTGAATAATGACACAATTGTTCAGCCATGTTACTTGAAGTAAAATTTTTTTTGAGAAAAGCTTTTAGCTACATAGCTATCACAATTGGAAAGACTGCATCTTACAAGGTCTGAAGCTTTATGATAGTCTGGTATCATATTTGAATACTACGCTTATTGTCTAGCTCAGGGGTCCTCAAACTTTTTAAACGGGGCCAGTTCACTGTCCCTCAGAGCATTGGAGGAGAAGAGGACCACATCATGTGCTGATTGACTTGAACCCTGATTGACTTGGGCCCTGAGTGCGGTGCACATTCCACACATGCACACTGCGGGCCCAGGACGAGTCGGCTGCTAAGCAGAACAGGCAGTGGCGGCAAAAACACCCAGTGGGCCGGATAAATGTTTTCGGTGGGCCGCATGTGGCCCACGGGCCGTAGTTTGAGGACCCCTGGTCTAGCTCTTAGATCATATATACAACTTTGGCCCCGGTCACATTTGCCCCGCTGAAGGCACGATACTCCGGTGAATTTTCCTGGCGCGATCTCACCGGAACATCTGGGAGGCGTAGCACTCCAGTGGCCAACCCCGTGGCAAGCCGCCGAAGCCACATAGTTAAAAGCTACCAGGATCGACCTACCAGCAAACGGTTTGCCATGTGCTGCCTCCAGACTCCTGTGGTGTGATCGCGCCTGTGTCCTCTTTGCTGCTTGCGCCAACGGTGGAAGCCCTGGTGTGTCGCCATCAAGTCTGATCACCTAATCGCACATCAGATTGTGATGGCGCAAAGAGCCATACCTCCCCCACGTTTTCTGGCCCGTGTGACCGGGGCCTTAATTTGGCTGCGGACTTGTGTAAGCACTAGATTTTTTTTTCCAGACTTGCTTATTCAGTGGTGTTTAGCTTAATGATTTCAAGAATACATCTTTCAAGATAACTAGCAAGAGGGAACATAGTTAAAATAGTATGGCTGCCTGATGAAGACATGGGAGGGAAGGAGTGCAGAACTGAAGGAGAGGGAATGCCAGAAGTTAACACTATTCCTTATATATCCCATGTCTTCAGGCACCCCAAATATTTATACATTTAGCTATCCCCTTTCTCCAAGGCATGTTGTACAGAGCAGCTTATATTGTGATCTGCTCTCCCATTTCTTCCTCAGACACCCATGTGACATAGGTTAATCTGAGAGACAGTGACTGGCACAAGATCACACAATGAGTTTCATGGATGAGTGGGGATTTGAACCTGGGTCTCAATTGTCTTAGCGTAACAGTCTAACAATTCACCACACTGACACTCTGTATTTTTAAATATATATAAAATGAAAATTATTCCATTTAAATAGAAAGTAGTAGTACAAGGCTAAAAATACAAAATAATCCAATATAATGAAACAAATACCCAGCAAACAATAGTCAGTAGTCAAACAAAGGCATCTTCCAGACTGCAGCCCTGAACAAGACCTCCCCCTCCCCGGAGTGCCTATGATGATAGTGTGATTGGGGTGATCATGCCACATTGCCTGTTTTATTTGGAACTTTGCAGTTTTGGGCTTTTTTCTCCTTTTTTTGCACTTGTTACATTGGCATGATGGGGCAATTTAATACCCCATTGGCTTATGAAGTTACTTCCCCCAAAGCCCACCAGCAAATCATACCTTGCCTACAGGTCTGTCCTTTTGATTGGTTAGCTGCTTTCCTATGTTCGAGTGGTTGTTTTGATTGGCTGTGCTGCCTTTCCTTTGCCTTTGAATTATGGACAGTAGCTAAAGAATTCAGCATAGCTATGATTATAACCTAATGCAGGGCTAAGGGAATAGTGCTTTGGAAGGCGATTGTTGAGGTTCTTCAAAGCACCCTTACACTGGTCCTGTTGTGTTCATCAGTAAATAATTTTGCTGTCATTTATTATTTGTGTTCACTGATTTTGTTCACAGAAAGAATGGGGGGAGGGGGAATCATACACTATACAAGCAACTCTTTTGGCAAGTGGAGATCACCCCCCCCCAGGCTTGTCAGGTTGCCAACTCCCTCACCACCACCTCAGCTCACCTGCCTGGACAATGAACACAAAATTTGAAAATGGCTGCCAGGCATGGTGCTCAGATGTGCTCTAGGCAGTGTACTGTGAGGTAGCAAGGCAATGATTGGCTGCTTGTTTCAGGTCTTCTGACTAGCCATGACAGTTTGTTCAGTGCATGCGTGGTCTAATGCTGGAACGCTGGCATGCAATTTTTTCTTTTTAAAGGAATCACCAACAACAACCCTGCCCAAAATGGTGAAGTGGGCAGAAAACTGGGAAAAGAGACAGGCATTTCAGACTGGCAACAATGAAATCAAACCATTTCAGAAAGAAAGATTGGTAGAAAACAGGTTTAGAAAGAGTAGGATAAAAAAAAAGTAGAAAAACTGGGAGGCAAGGGACTGCTAACAAAGCTTTGTTGAAGGAAGTTCATTAAATGTATAGCAATTTAATCCTGGATTTGTCTTGATTTTTTGTTGTTTTTGTTGCTACCATGTGGTTGCATTAACTTTTTTTTTTTGGGGGGAATGACATTGAAAGGGAAGAGCAATCTAATTTGTCTGACACATTCAGACTGAAATTGGTATCTAATTAGCACTAGTTCAAAGTAAATAGGATTGTGTGAATCAGAATCCCTTACCTGTTTGAATCGTTAACTAAAACAACACAAAGAAAACAGTCTGGTTCTCTCAAGTGAAGGAGAGAAACACTTCTTAGAGCCGGGCCTGTGCATTAATCTGAAGTAGTTCTACTTTACAGCTTTATCTTTTTGATGATGTAAAGCATCTTACCTTATTGTCTACAGAAGAAAATACAATGTCAGTGTGATTTCTTGCATGCCTGAATCATGGGGGAGAGAAGGGTATTTTTGAAAGTTTAAATTGCTTTCTATACAGATGTGATTGCCTCCAGGAAACAGGGAGCCAGGGCCTCTCTACATTTCACATTTGTCCTCTCTTTGGATTGCTTGCAGAAATATTGTTCTCTCATGAATTTCCTTCTCATTTCTCACTTCCCTGGGATTAGGTATGGCAAAGGACAGCAGCAGAACTATTGTTTAAGTAGTATGCCAGGTGTTGGAGTGAGCCACTCAGCATGCCTGGACATTGGGTATATAGGTGTTACAACTCAGCATGCAAGGACATTGGAGGGCCCTAATTCACCCTTGAATCTCCTTGAATGAGATGCCTCTCTTTGTCTTAACCTGGGAGCTGCCTTTTGAACTCTCCACTCCCCTTATCCTCTAACTCTCTGCACATGGCCTTCCACGGAGACACATGTCTCTGCAGGTCTCTTCTGTAGACACAATGCCCTTCTGTAGACACAATGCCCTTCTGTAGACACAATGCCCGACAACCTGGTCATTTGTGATAGAGAAAGAACTCTTTAGATTAGACTTCTCTCTCTCCTTTAGACTGCAACCTGTATGTGAACTGGATCTACTTGAATAAATAGAAGTTTACCGTTTTTGCAATATATTTCTTGGGAGATCTATTTACTGTGCTCAGTATCACACTACTATGACGGGGCAAAACTCTGCTATATTAACCAAATATCCCAGGCTGCCCCGTGAAGGCCAAACTGAAGCTCTCATGACCTCTCACAACAACAGACTTCATCACAAGCATGAATTATCCTAGAGGTTGAGGCACTAAACTTCAGTGTTGAGGTTCTGATGATTGGCTTGGATCAAATCAGCTTTTTCACTCCATATCACCTAATTACTGTCCTTTCTACAACCCCCACCCATATCACCTTGCTTTTGTCCATGGACAACCCATAATCTCCAGCACAGCCTTTGGGGGGATCAAATAAATACTCCTTCAACAGTAGAAAAATTGGATGGATTCAGTCCATTGTTGTAAGATGCCATATAATTCCTTTTTGTGCTTATATAATAGAACTACCTCCCTTCAATTCAATTTTCACTTGTTTCACTACTGAGAAGGGTAGTTATGCTGCAATTTTATGATTTCTGTAAGTTGTGAACATGCCTTATTTTGGATTGTACTGTAGTATTTCAGAAGGAGGAGGAGGAGAAGGAAGAGGAGGAGGAGAAGGAGATTGGATTTATACCCCGCCCTTCACTACCCAAATGTGTCTCAGAGCGGCTTACAAACTCCTTTCCCTTCCCCTCCCCACAGCAGACACCCTGTGAGGTAGGTGGGGCTGAGAGAGCTCTTTCAAGAACAGCTCTGACAGAACTATGACTTGCCCAAGGTCATCCAGCAGCTGCAAGTGGAGGAGTGGGGAATCAAACCCGGTTCTCCCAGATTAGAGTCCATGTACTTAACCACTACACCAAACTGGCTTTCAGTGAATAGATTCTACCCTTTTCTAAACCAGCTTAAAGTAGACAGCACATGGAACCATTTATATGGTGGCTATTCTATGTCAAGACCTATTTGCAGGGGTCATTTCGGGGGGGAACGCAGTTCCCCCGGGTGAGGTGCAGGGGGGCGGGGCACATGATGAAACCCGCCCCCTGCTTCCGGCCACCCTGCTTCCAGCCCTCATTCAGCCAGGAGGAGGCAGGAGAACAGGGAGGGTAAGTTGCTTCCTCCCCGCCTCTTCCCACCCCTGCCTGCCTGGGGCCAGGGAGGGCCTTGGCAGGGCTTCCTTGCACTCCCGCTGGCTTTGCAGGTCCACCGCCAGGCCCCTGATGTCAGGGGGTGTGGCATATGCTAATGAGTTATGCTAATAAGTTCCCCTAGCTCTTTTTCTATGAAATGACCCCTGCCTATTTGTATGCAATGGATTGTCTTGTACCATCAGATAGTTTGCCTTTGAAGTGCTACCAGCCTTACCTGTAAGCTGTTTGGGTAGAAGTGAGAAAGTCAACTGATGGTACTAATCCGTGGGGTTAACTTCAGCGCACAACTGGACCGCTCTATGGAACAGCTATCTGTCGATGCAATTTCAAGGAAACTTTGTATGATAGATCTTGTATGATGTTGGCCTCAGAATGATATGGGGCATCTCTTGCCACTTAAGATTCTAGTACCCTGATCCACTTGACAGCAACTACCTTGGATGCATTTAATATTTCGTGAACGAACCTTCCCCTTTAACAATGTTCAGCATAAAGCCCTTTTAAGTACAACCGTACTTAACTGATGATGCAATTGTGTCAAAATACTTTATCAGAATGTGTTTGAGCAAGGAAAAAAAGAACTTGAGGTAGATAAACTGTAAGCACAAGGTTGAGTAAGAGACTTTAAGAAATCATTATATATGGATTTACATAAATAAATTCTTTATGGCTTATTAGATCAATAAAATAAATCTTAGCAGAGATAATTACATGACATCTGTGATCTATTTTGGTATGGTTGGACTTCCAGGAAAATTGTTACCACCACTTCTTATCTTTCTGACATAAATTAGGAGTATCACAAATAAATGCTTCTTAGTGTTAGGCTCATATATTCCAGAAAAAAGAGCTGCTAAAAATAATGCCTATTAAGCTCGGGTATCAGCACAAAGCATGCAATATTTAGGTATGGATACTTATTCACATATTGAGAGAAAGCTGATGGTAAATGCTGTGTCTGATAATATTTCAAACCCATTTGCAAGCAGACTATAGTGTACAGGCTGACAATAAATTATTATGGAGGGAAAATGCTCACTTCTCCCTGTTTTTGTTCACTCATAAAATGACCACACAGATATTCAACAGCACGTAAACCCAAAAGCCAGGTTGTCATAAACCATCTAGCATTCCCAGGGCAAAGATAAATAGCGATACAAAGGAAGCACAGACAACACCATATGCCATTTTATTCTTGTATCAGCTGTTAAAATCTTTAGGTTAAAAACAACAATAAATGGGACTGATTGCATATTGACATTTAGCTGTTTCTGACAGGAGGGGAAATAGCCAGGAGATGTATAAACTGTGACATGACATGGCAATGATTCTTTCACAGCTATGGAACTTGTACAGTATAGTAGGTGCAATTTATTGGTATATTACATGCCAAATCCACAAAGGGAGTTACATCATAGTCATAGATCCATTGACATTTTACAGAGTCTATACATACTGAAATGTGTCAACAGGCATAACGTTTTAAAACTTCTATCACCAGGGAGAGGGCCACATCCCTCCAGAAATCTTTTTAAGGTCACATCTTATTTTCTAAAAGTGAAGTCAGGATATCTTTGGATACTTAAATCCGGGGACTGGAGCTTTGAACAAGCAAGACAGATCTTTCTATGAACCTGAAAAGGGTCTTAGGTTTGCAGAAGAAAGTGAGATGTAACCCCCCCAAAAAAAAACAACAACTGGGCAGCTTTAAAAAATCTAAAAATTATAAAAGGAGTGTCTGTAGCTTTAAGCAAACCAGCTGTTGCTAGGCAACCACAGCATTCCAAGTTAGTAAAAAAACAGGGGGAGGGCCCTTTCCAGCCCTATTATGGCCTTTGGGAGGGTTTGGGAGAGGGGAGAGGCCTCAGCATGGGAGAGTGTCAGAGAGTCCACCCTCCAAAGCAGATATTTTCTCCAGGGGGACAGAGTTCAGCTGTAATTCTGGTGGATCTCCAGGTTCCACCTTGAGGTTGGAAGTCCTTGGCCTGGCAGCAACCTCTGGGTGACTTGTTGCACTAGCAACCCAACTTGCACGACTCACATAGGACTGGCTCCTTGCTATTGTTCAACAGCAGCTACCCTATGAAAGCCAGTATGGTTTAGCTGTTAGAACTTCAGAGTAGGGTCTGTGAAACCAGGTTCAGATGCCCATTTTGCTGTGGAAGTGATTTTGGACCCATCACATTCTTTCAGCCTAAGCTGCCTCATGGGGTTGTTGTGTGGATAAAAAGGAATAGAGGAGAAACTGCTTTGGTATCTATTGTGGAGAAATCCTGCAGTTTTCTTAGGTAGAGGCTTCAGGGGAGGGGTGAGGAGATGGAAGGCTGAAGACAGAGTGGCAGATAAAAGGTAGGTTGGTAGTTGGGTGGGAAGGAGATAAGGTTGCTAACTCCAGGAGGTTGTAAAATCCCTGGAGATTTGAGGGATGGACCCTGGGAAGGGTGGGGTTTGAGGAGAAGAGGGACCTCGGCAGGGTATAAATGCCCTCCAAAGCGGCCATTTTCTCCATGGGAACTGATCCTGGTCATCTGAAGATAACTATAATAGCATGGGACCTCCAGGTACCACCTGGAGGCTGGGAACCCTTGATGTGGTACGTTAGGTTTTAGACAGGATGTGCCTCAGGAAAAGATTCTGTCAGGCAGGTTTATAACATGTGAATAAAGGACCTAAGCTACACCAGACCCAGCAAACCCTGTGAGAACGCTATCATGACTCGGTTACCCAGAGAAGAAAGCTCAACCAAAGATCTGGTATCTCCACAGATCTTTAATTCACATTCCTGTCAACCAAACCCGGCTCTCCCACTCCTGACCACCAACCTCCTAAGATGCAACCCTCAAAACCTGAGGGGCTAAAACTTGCCCAACAGATCTTAACTTTTGCTCACCCACCGCTCCTATCAGTTAGTTCAGAGCATCACTCTCATTGGCTCCTGAACACATGAAACTGCCTTATACTGCATCAGACACAGGTCCAACAAAGTCAGTATTAAGAACATAAGAATATGAGCCCTGCTGGATCAGACCAGTGATCCAGCTAGTCCAGCATCCTGCCTCACACAGGGGCCAACCAGTTCCTCTGGAGGGCCAACAACAGGGCATGGAGGCCGAGGCCTTCATAAGAACATAAGAAGAGCCCTGCTGGATCAGACCAAAAGTCCATCTAGTCCAGCATCCTGCCTCACACAGGGGCCAACCAGTTCCTCTGGAGGGCCAACAACAGGGCATGGAGGCCGAGGCCTTCATAAGAACATAAGAAGAGCCCTGCTGGATCAGACCAAAAGTCCATCTAGTCCAGCATCCTGCCTCACACAGGGGCCAACCAGTTCCTCTGGAGGGCCAACAACAGGGCATGGAGGCCGAGGCCTTCATAAGAACATAAGAAGAGCCCTGCTGGATCAGACCAAAAGTCCATCTAGTCCAGCAACAACAGTCCTGGCCAACAACAGGGTACAAAGGCCAAGGCCTTCATAAGAATATAAGAGGGGAGAGGCCTCAGCATGGGAGAGTGTCAGAGAGTCCACCCTCCAAAGCAGATATTTTCTCCAGGGGGACAGATAGAGTTCAGTTGTAATTCTGGTGGATCTCCAGGTTCCACCTTGAGGTTGGAAGTCCTTGGCCTGGCAGCAACCTCTGGGTGACTTGTTGCACTAGCAACCCAACTTGCACGACTCACATAGGACTGGCTCCTTGCTATTGTTCAACAGCAGCTACCCTATGAAAGCCAGTATGGTTTAGCTGTTAGAACTTCAGAGTAGGGTCTGTGAAACCAGGTTCAGATGCCCATTTTGCTGTGGAAGTGATTTTGGACCCATCACATTCTTTCAGCCTAAGCTGCCTCATGGGGTTGTTGTGTGGATAAAAAGGAATAGAGGAGAAACTGCTTTGGTATCTATTGTGGAGAAATCCTGCAGTTTTCTTAGGTAGAGGCTTCAGGGGAGGGGTGAGGAGATGGAAGGCTGAAGACAGAGTGGCAGATAAAAGGTAGGTTGGTAGTTGGGTGGGAAGGAGATAAGGTTGCTAACTCCAGGTTGTAAAATCCCTGGGGATTTGAGGGATGGACCCTGGGAGGGTGGGTTTTGAGGAGAAGAGGGACCTCAGAAGGGAATAATGTCATAGCCTACACACTCCAAACCATCCATTTCCTCCAGGGAAACTAGGGTTGCCAACCTCCAGGTGAGGGCTGGAGATCACCCAGAATTAAAACTGCTCTCCAGCTTACAGAGACCAGTTCCCCTGGAGAAAATGGGTGCTTTGGATGGTGGACTCTATGACATTATACCCTGCTGAGGTTGCTTCCATCCCCAAACCTCACACTCACAAGGCTCTACCCCCAAATCTCCCAGAATTTCCCAACGTGGAGCTGGCAATTCTAAGGAGAACTGATTTCTATCCTTGGGAGATCCATTGTGATTCCTGGAGAGCCACTGCTGCCACTGCTGCTGCTGTGGGAGGGGAAGCAGGTGGAAGGCCAGGGGAGTAATAGGGAGAGGAAAGAGAGAGTGATAGGTTGGGGGAGGCAGAAAGAGAAAAAAGAATGATGAGGTGGGGAGGCAGAAAAATAAAAATAAAGTGATGAAGTGAGGGGCAGAAAGAAAGAGAAAGTGATAGGCTTGGAAGAGAGAATGAAAAGGGTGGGAGGAGGGAGAAAGTGAGAGAAGTTGGGAGAGAATGGAAGAAGCAAAAGTTGGGGAAATGGGATAGCTGTACTGTTGCAAGTTTCTTGCGGGTCCCCACTTGTTTTATATAAAATAGTTAAAATAATATGATGGTTGCCAATACTGGTAGAATAAAGGATTTTGTACCATTTTACCGGTAACTCTGTAATGCATTCAGTTTTTTAATTCCCACCTCTGTTGAGTAATAATCACATAATAAGCACATGAACTGTGCAACAGCAAGCAAGATAGCAATCCAAATGGATAAAAGTAACAAAAAAACCCAGCACTATGTATGATAGCAAGCCTGTTTCAATGAGCTAGAATCCAAAAGGCCATGTTAAATAATTTTTGAAACTCTTACCCTGGGAAAATATTACATATCCTGATCTTATATCTTGGAGCATGTAATACCACTTTTGGTGAAGCAAAGGTTTCCTTATTAATTATTGGGAAATTAGTTGTTGTAGATTTTCTGGGCTGTATGGCCATGGTCTTGGCATTGTAGGTCCCTGCCACATGGCAGGAAAAATGACGGCCAGATTGTGGCTAATCTGAGCCGCACCAAACTAGAGACGCCGCGGCGGGATCCCACGGATCCCCTGAGCCGCAGCGCCGTTGCTCCCTGGCACGATCAGATGCCGGGGAGAAAGCGATGGTGGGAGGGGGAGGCTGGTGAATTGCACATGCTCACACATGCGCAGTTCGGCCAGGAGCCGGGGATGCGTCGGCGGAAAGACATGCCGGCAATCCCACGGCCGCACTTGCCGCGGCCTTTCTTTTTTGGTGCGGCTTATCACCGGAAGGGCCGGATCGGGGACGGGCAAGCAACGCTTCCAAGATGTTGCGGTGGGATTGCGCCCATTTGCCGTGCCCCCGATCCGTCCCTCTCCCGGCCCAATTCCTCTCGTGTGACCGGGGCCGTAGTACCTGATGTTTCACCAGCAGCTGTGATTGGCATCCTCAGAGGTGTAACACAGAAAGATGGAGTACTCTTTGTGTCAGTTGATGGGGCAGCTTCTGAGTGGCCATCCAATAACAGATATAGCTGGGTGTCATCAACATACTGGTGACACCCAAGTCCAAAACTCCAAGTCAGCTGGGCAAGGGGGCACATACAGATGATGACACGGGCCTTTCCTTCATTCCCCTCCCTGCTGAAGTCCTTTCTGGCCTTGGAACATGGACTGATAGCCATGCTGGTTGAGAGGTTTCAGGGGAGAAGGCCGTGAAATTATCCTTTCTACTGTCAGCACAGCTCCACTCACAGAAGGGGAAGGAAAGAATGATTTGGTACCCTTTTCTCTCCCCAGTGCAGCATCACAACCTATATGTGAGAATGCAAGAACAACCTGCAGTCCTTGCATCTGTGGATAGCTGCACTCAATCCATTGCACTTCCTTGTAATTTTAGACCCCTGGCTTCCTTAATAACATTCTGAACATCTTGTTAACTGATTGGCACACTCCATCTTGGGGGGGGGGGCTCTCAGCTTGAAGTACTTATGGAGGGTCACATTCAGATATTCTGTGAAATGACACAAAGCTAAAAATAGCAACAATGTACATCCCCCCCCCCATATCCTGTGCTTCTATACTCTCAAATGTATCATCTGCGGCTAAGAGCAAGCAGGTTGTGACACAGATGTAAAACCAAAATGAGTTTACTGCAACTTCTGACAGAGTCAATAAATAACAGTTTTCTTTCTTTACATTTTTTTTAGAGTGGCTATATCCCTCATAAAAGTTTCTGGATTGACAGCACTGAAGATTGAAATTCTCAATTTATCCATGGAGCAGGTACAGTAGAGTACAGGCAATAATCCTTCAATATACTGCAGCCCTGACCAGGAATGACCACTTCTAAGGATAAGAGAGAGGTTCAGGTAGTGTCTCTATTCAGTCCTTGACCTCTCTACCGAGATTGCCAATAAAGGCAGAAATTAGTGTCAGCTGCGCTAGTAAGAGTCTTTTCGCTCAGAGTGAGAGAGTAGATGCCAGCCTACATTGTAGTCTGAAGTGACACCACCGATACAATCAATCACATCTTCAGTTGGAATAACCTGCAAGCAAGAACCATGGTCAGCATAAATAAGACCATAAATTTCAGCAGGTGCCTGAACACTCCTCTGTTTGTTAGCAGCCTGTGCAAAAGCGACAGATTCTACAAGAATACACCCTTAGATTTCTTCCTGGGTGAACCTCTGTTTCCACCTTCAATTTAAAAAGTCGTCATTAGAACTCCAACACAACAACAACAAGGCTGCACAACACTCCAACAAAACTACACAACGAAAAGAACAAAAAGAGGCTTGTTCTTTTTGTAGAGTTAACTTGCAATTCTTTGGTATGGTAACATTGTAACAAGCTGCCTGGGTTGAACTCATCCTGTTGGTGTTTAGGTAACAGAGGAACAGGTCCTGTTCCTGGTATCTTGGGTGGACTAGTCATCGCGTTGGGAGGGGGAAATTACTATAGAACACCCATAACATTGCTCTTATCCTGCATTAACAAACCAGAAACTAATCTAGAGTATGTTATCAATATGAGAATACGCTATAACGTGCTCACCTTACAAGTATGGTCCAAATGAAAGTGTGGTGTAGCAGCTACAACGCCAGACTTGGATCTGGGAGACCAGGTTCAAATCCCCACTCTGCTATGGAAGCTTGCTGGGTGACCCTGAGCCACTTTCTCAGCCTAATCTACCTTACTGGATTGTTGTGGGGATGAGGATGAGAGGACCTGGATGCTGCTCTAGCTTCTTGGACGAAGGATATGATACAATTGTAGCAGACAGACAACAATTTAACTGGTAAAAGAGAGCCAGTTTGGTGTAGTGGTTAAGTGTGCGGACTCTAATCTGGGAGAATCGGGTTTGATTCCCCACTCCTCCATTTGCACCTGGCTGGATGACCTTGTGCAAGCCATAGTTCTGATAAGAGCTGTTCTTGAAAAAGAGCAGTTCTCTAAAGAGCTCTCTCAGCCCCACCTACCTGACAGGGTGTCTGTTGTAGGGAGGGGAAGGGAAAGGAGTTTGTAAGCCGCTCTGAGACCTTTGGGTAGTGAAGGGCGGGGTATAAATCCAATCTTTTCTCTCTTCTCTTCTTCTTCTCTTCTACTTTTTATCACCCGAAACACCTGAAGTGAAAAACAGGAAGGTAGAAAAAAATATCCTTGAAAATAAGAGCTTGGCCTCTTCACCTTTTGTCCCACGCAGGGAGCAGGGAGCAGGGAAGACATAGATTCTCTCACACATGTACACACATGAAGCTTCCTTGTACTGAATCAGACTATTGGTCCTTCAAGGTCATCATTGTCTATTCTGACTGGCAGCTCTCTTTGGGGTCTCAGGCAGAGGTCTTTCACATCACCTAGAACCTGGTCCCTTTTAACTGGAGATACTGGACCATTGGACCTCTGACCTTTTTGCGTGCCTCTACCACTGAGCCACAGCCCCTCATGGTTGGTTCCAAAAGGAATGGAGCTCAGCCTTCTCCTGTTCTTGGCACTCCTCACAACAGCAATCAGGAACAGAGTCCCATGGCCTCTCCTATTTCCTGCGGCATATCTTACTTCTCTTACTTCTCCTCTGCTGCTTTTCCACAGCATCAGACAGGGTGACCAGATGAGTGGCATATCTTACTTCTCTTCCTTCTCTGCTGCTTTCCCACAGCATCAGACAGGGTGACCAGATGAGGGGAAAAAACACATGGATGACACTTGGAACAGGACTCTCAATACCCTGTGATTAATTTGGTTTTTTTGTTTTTTTAAAAAACTCTTCATTAGGATATCACAGTAAGTACACTTATAATTCATATAACAAGTTATTTCATATCCTTTTTTTCCTTCCATACACCTCCCCTTCTGACTTCCCACAGTGCTCAAACTTCCCATTCCCTCTTAGATCAGCCCCTTTCCCAATTCATTAATATTATACATTTATTACAGGTACCGTATATCTTTATCTATAGATCTATATATGTTTAAACTTATTCTAAATAGTCTTCGGTCTTAGTAATTGTCAAAGCAAAATAAATTGTTTTTAACATCCCAGTATTTCTCCATATAGTCTTTAAAATCCATTTTGAAAAAGCAGTGGCTGATTTAGAAAATGAGCAATATAGGGGCTAAAATCCTTTGGAAGACATGCCCCTCTCCTAGAAAGCACAGCTTTTATTCCAGAGTGTAGTTCTCTTTGTAATTATTCAATGATAAGGAAAGTACACTCTGCTCATGTTCAGAGGAGCTGTCCTACACAGTCAGCCTTCATGGTCAAAGAGAAAGTCAGTCTCCTGATGCATAATATGGAAGTGATTTCACCCTAGCTTCAAACCTCATCCGATTTCAAAATAGCAATGCCAACAAAATATTTAGAAAGCACAAACTGAGTCATTCTCATTCATTGGCCTTCAACAGAAAAGCAGACAGCCAAAAGACTGGTGGTCTGTTTATATGGCATATGAAAAACTTTATCCCTGCCAGGAAACCAGGCACTTTAAAAAAGAAAGACTATTAGTCACAAATGTTAGTGAAGCTGCTTATCTCTGCCAGCTAATAAAGATAAGCTAGCGGAACAAGTTAGCAATACAAAAAATGACAAGAGCGCGAATCAGCAATTGACTTAGCAATTACAGGGACAGACACAGAGATTGTGACAATACATTCAAAATGACATATATTCTTTGGGTCAATTCAGGTTCATCGAGCCACACCCATTCAAAATTAGGAAACAAAGAGGCCAAAACCGAAATAGGGATACTTCAAAGCTCAGATCCATCCCATTGAATGCTTTCTTATTTCTTTAAATATTTGTATCTTGTTTTTTCTACATGAAAGGACCCAAAGTGGGTCACAACCACCACCCAATATAACTAAGCCAACCAATTAGTGAAGCAACAGAAGAGAGCTAGCTTGGTGTGGCAGTCAGAGTATTAGAACAGGATCTGGGAGAGCCTGGTCGGAATCCCTGCTCTGCCATAGAATCTTGGGCCAGTCACTCACTCTCAGCCGAATCTACTCACAGGGTTATTGTGAAGATTTTCTAGCTCAAGTAGCAAGACTCGAAACAGATCCAGTAGTTGGGTGCAGGGTCCAGATACATAGGGAGCAAACTAACCATATGAAAATGTTGAACATGCAAGGCTCCTTGCTTATCCCAGGGCTTAGGTATCCTGGAAGGTAAGCACTGCCACTTGTTCCTGGGCTTCATCTGGCCAGGGCTGCATTGAGCTGCAATCCCGCAAAGCACTTTTCACACTTAGGCAGTGAACTGTCTAATAGCTGGAACATGGGCTGTCAGAATGGCACTTCACTGATGAATAGCCTCCTCACAGGCCCACTGTCTCTGTCAGTTGCACTGGATGGGGGAAAATTCGGGCAACCAAAGGTCCAGGATCTGGCCCTAACCCACACCCCACCAACCATAATTTTCTGACTACACCCTTGCTGGATGCCCTGGATTTCAGCATGTTGGAGCTAAGCCTTCAGGGGTCGGTCCTTTAACTGAGGCCTCAGGATCCAGGGGCTTTGGGTCTGGAGGGGGTCCAGTGGTGTCAGGTAGGGATGGACACACATTGAACCATGAAGCAAAATGTATCATGATTTTTTTTCTTGTTCATGGTTCACAAGCAGAAGTTTGTGATTTTTAAAGCAGTTTCTGGCAGTTCATGGTGGTTCGTGGATGGCCTCTTAAGACCCCTGCTTTCTGTTCCCCGTGAAAGCCACAAAACAGCTGAGGGGCAGGGAGTGCCTCCCTGCCCCTCAGCTGTTTTCAGGGTGTATTATGCTGTCCCTTTAAAGTTTAAAGGGACTGCACAAGACAGCCCAAACCATCTGAGCATGGGAAGCAAGCTGTTCCCCATTGCTCAGCTATTTTTCGGGCTTTCTACCACAAACCACAAAGTGGTTCGGTTTGTGAACTAACCTCCTGGTTCAGTTCATGGTTCAGCTACAAACCTTAAACTGAACCTCATTTTCATGGTTCGTGCCCATCCTTAGTGTCAGGCATCCCCTGAGCCTGCTGGTCTTTCCTCAGAATGATCTCTGGCTTCTCCTGATCTTCAGCTACAGTGTCTGCTTCTGATTCCAGCCCAGGGGGACTCATGGCACAGGACAAAGCAGATGAGAAGAGAACAATGTAAACTGCTTTGAGCCCCAGGAAAGGAGGGGTATTTTGGGTTGGCCTGGGATTCAGTAGCTGCTTCATTCAAATGCATTGCCTATGAGCTAAGAGCCAAAAGGCTCACAATTTTGGCCACAGCCAAGCCTTAAACCTGTAACAGGTCAAGAAAATCAGGTAAAAACAATTTGGCAACCCTATTTGGAGGCTTGTGGATTAGCTGTTTAACCACTAGAGGTACTAATGTAATGTGATACAGTAATATGAAAACTACGTAGGTAGATAAGTAGTACTTTGAAAAGCTTTTGAGTTGGACAGAACTTGCCTTTTACTTCCTGTCTGAAGGGGGGGGGAACCCTTAAAAGCTTGCTACTGACAAACTACATTTAGGCAGCTAAAGGTAATGTCAACTGAACCACCCATGCCTAATTACAGTAACAATAACTGTCTCACACTAAGCAGCTGCAGACCTTATTCTAAGTGTAACAAGTGTACATATGATTGTATTGTGCTTCCGCATCTAGTGTACAGTCTAAAGGGTATCTTGTGTTATATGAAAGCACATTCAACTATTTTTTGCATTAGCCATTACAGTGGAAATGCAAACAAAAAAAATAGAGGGACAATGGCTTTGCACTAACATCTGGAGGCCCTTCATGTTCTTTAACAGCTATCATCATTACAGTATGCATGTTCTAAATTTCTGTGACAATTTGAGAAAACGAAGAGATGAGCTTAATGTTCCAAAAGTTACTTTTTCAACTATATATTTTGAAAACTAATTCCTAACCTTTGGTCTCTTAGGGGAATAACTTGATTGCTGTGACACTTGTGTTCATCAGTCTTCCTATACTTAACAGAAGAGCCAAAATGTCTGGGAAATCAAGGTCTGATTCTAGTGCTACACATCAGGACAGAATATCTTCCAAAAAGGTTAAGGTTCTTTTACGGAGTATATAATAGTCTAATAACATAATTAAAAATAATCTGGCAAAATCTACTAAAATATGAACTGCAATATCAAACACAAAGCTCTTCTTTTCTGCTGCACAAATATACAGCTTAGAACAAGCATTCAGTTTTGCTCTTATTCCCTGCTCTCTCCCATCACATGATTGCCTCCAGTTCAAATATGTCTTTTTGGGATTGCTACACATTTCTTACACACTGATTGAATTTACAGTGTCAGACTGTGGATTGGCTCCTATGGACTGTGAATGGGCAGAGTTCAAAGAACAGGTCTCTTCCCTCACCTTCCTATGCTACTCCCAACTGCTCAGAAGGTCCAGAAGAGGGCAACCAAAGTGATGAAGGGATTGAGCACCTTTCCTATGATGAAAGGCTAAAGAGTCTGAGGCTTTTCAGTTTAGAAAAAAGATGATTGGGAGGGGAATGATAGCGTTTTATAAAATTATGCATGTGGTAGAGAAAGTGAACAGAGAGAGCTTTTTCTTCCATATTTCTTCATAATACTAGAACTTGGGAGGACCCAATAAATCTGATAGGTAATAGGTTTGGGATGAGTAGTTTAATAGTGTGGCCATGAATGCAGGTGGTTTTTAAAAAGGGAAGGGGACTTCCATATACAGAGGCAACAAACCTTTGAATACCACAGTTAGGAGGCAGCATCATGGGAAGGCCTTGGCTTCTAAGTTATGTTTGTTAGGCCTTCAAGCAAAATATTTTGGTTGCTGCTATGAAACAGGGTGCAGGACTAGATGGACTACTGGTCTGGTCCAGCATTGTTCTTATTTTATAGAGGTGGAGGACGTTTGGCAACAAGAGGAGACGTGGCTCAGAGAGTTGCAGTATAAATGGTATATTGGCACAAACTACTCTACCTGATGCATAAATTCACATTCACACAATAATTTAAACAAGAGGGTGAGAAGTCATTTCCTGATTTACCCTGAAGTTCCTCCCCAGTCTGCATCCTCTCTGTTCTTGAAGGTCCCCTAATATTCAACTGTGCACTTGAGACAACCAAAAAGGGGGAGGGATCATTCTGATGAGCTCCTGCTCACAATTCCTGTGCTTTTAATATCCTTAGCAACTGACATCTTGCACTGTGTGAAAAGGGCTACTTTTACTTTCTTATTCTTTATCCCTTTGCTCTTTTCTGCCTTGCAGTATTTTAAAAATAATGGTTAAAATTCAGCTAAGAGATTCCAGCCCCACGGGAGGCAGCCAATGGCATGCCTCCTGAGGGCCGCCTTTGCCTCCTCGTGAGGAGGAAGGAGGAGGGACTGCAGTGCAGCCTTAACTCCAAAAGGGGGAGCGAAGCCGGCACTTTAAAGGCTGGCTCCGCTCTACCCCTTGCAGTTCTTGCCTCATGCTCGGCTCACCCACCTGCCCTGTATGTAGTGTAAGCACAGGCTGATTGCCCCATTTTGGGGGGCCGGGTAGGAATTTTTTGGCCACTTCTCTGATTGGAGGTTGAGAAGGGGTCTTTTTCGCCTACCCTGCACTGTGGCCAGTGGATTGAGGAATTGGCTTGGGATGGCGCCACAAGTTAGTTTGTCACTTTATCAGGGCAGAATTAGGTTTAGATAAAGTTCAGTGGCTTTATAAGCACCTATCAATAATCCCGTGGGGGGGTAGAGGGGTCTGTGGGATCAACCCTGTCGCCGTGCAGCCAGGGATGAGGCTTGCAGACTGCCTATGGGGATGGCCACGACAGAGACTCGGCACTGGCCATGCGGTGGTGTTTGAGGGCTCCTGAAGGTGCATCCCAATCATTGACTCGGCTGGGTTTGCAAGTGACTTACAGTTGGCTCCAACCCGGGGCCTGGGTGCATTGCCTGTTATACGGTTAAGGATGGGGTCAAAGCGACGAGGCCTCAGAAGAGAGCCGGTGTTTATGTTTGCCCTTGCCGTTACTTTCAATATGTTAAATAAAGTGGCCTTAGTTTCATCCAACCTTGGTTGTCTGACTCTTTCTTCCATCTGAGGGGGGAATTTAGCTCCAGTTTATTTCAGTGCAGAAAATATAAACATGTATGTAAGCCTCATACTAAATGTAATTAGACATACATTCTAATGGCATGGAAATGGTATAGATATACTGTCCCGGTCTTGACCGGGAGCTCCCGGGCCTAGCGGGAGACGGAGGAAACCCGCTCGCCAGCCAGCTAACCGTACTCACCCGGATGACCAGGGAAAGGGGCAAGGAGCTTGGAGGAGGGCCGAATGCATGAGAGGCAGCTGTGGAGGAGACCAGAGATGGCAGTGAAGCCGGAGGAAGCGATGAGGGGGCCCCGAGGGAGCAGAGCCAGGGCGCAGGTTTGGGGCAGGCCCAAGCTGCTCCAAGCTCTACGGCATGGAAGCCGGCTGAAGGGGCTGCGAGGAATTTGGGACTATTAGCAGCAGCAGGCGCAGAGGCCATGGCATGGATGGCACGGCGAGGCTGGACTGCAAAGTGAGGAGGATGGGTGGAGTCACCAGCCTCAGCGTCAAACCCTTTACCAGAGGGAGGAGCCGGAGAGGGGAGAGAGCAGGAGGCTGAGGGGGTAATAAAAACAGGAGATGAACTGGCCGATGAGGAGGAACTGGGCTGGCTACAGCTGTGAAAGGCAGAGAGAGAGAGACATGAGCACATGGGTGGAGAGAGAATGGGAGCCGGACGCTGGGAACAGCGAATGCCAGAATCCCAGAGGGTGGTGCAACCTTCTGCACACCCCATCGTCTGAGGCCACATCTCTCCGGTGGAAGGACCCTCCTTGGCTCGAGCTCTTCCTCTCTGCAGCTCCTCCCCCCTTTCTGTCATGCAGGGAAGCCCTACAAGAGGTAAACCCTGACTACGCATCCCTTGTTGTCAGGGCAGCACGGTGACCGGCAGCCCACCCTCACGGGCGGTGCGAGCGTGACATATACACATACTTATATCATAGTGGACCTGATATTAATATAAGATATTGGTTTTGGGCTTATCAGCACCATCTGGAAGATTGACAGAGCAATCCTAAATAGAGTTACACTGTTCTAAGCCCATTAATTTCAATGGACTTAGAAAGGTGTGATTCTGTTTAGGATTGCACTGTGATTTAATTTATTGCTCACCTGAATGCATTTGACACTGATTAAGTTCTCAGTAGCTCCTTTGCATGGATTTGCTTCCTAGTTTCCCACATCTCTTTTTTCTGAAATGATTTGTACTCTGTTGAGTTTTTCCCAGTTGGGACTGTAGCTGAAGAGCTGTGGGATAACACGAAAGAGTACACAGCCAACTCTTACTTGCTGTCCTAAGCAGCGTTGCACCTTTCTAAGTCCACTGCAATGGAGGTACCGCTTGGCTTAGAATGGTAACTGCCAATTCTCTTTCTTCCCCAAACGTTAAAAATGTATGACGAAAGATCAGTTGGGAGGGCCTCTTCCTACCCTGCTACTGATTGATTATGTGACCTTAATCAGGTCATTTAAGTTCTATGTTGCAGTTTCCCGATTCATATAATAAAGCTGATCTTTTAATATCTACCTGAGAAGACTTGAAGCCTGATTAATTAATGGTTGTAAAATACTTCATTAACCTTTGATAAGCCATCATTAAAATAAGACCTACTGCTTTCAGCTTTATCAGTGTGTGAAATTCTGAAGCCTCTGGTAAAGAAATAAGGATTTTTTACATGTACAGCAAAGTCCAAAAACATATCTGGGGCTTAGTATAAATAGAGAAACTGATAACCATTTTTATAATAAGACCTGTTATTTTTTTAGAATAATCTCCATCAGAAGATTGTGCTGATATCTAAATAAAAGATGCTGATTTGTATCTGAATAACATCAGAAATGTCCTAGAGTACCTCAAAATATTGAAGTTTTATATTTTAGGTACTTGATTCTCAGAATATGGTATAGATGAACTATTAACAATTCAGGCATCAGACTGCATCGCTGCACTAAGACCCTCCAATCAAAAGCTAAATTTAAATTTTCTATTCATTCATTGTTTCTCTTCACTTGTAAATCAAGATTAAATAAATGAATCAAGAAAATGTGTTTATACAAGCATAAAGCCTCTGCAGGTGACATATATACCAGTGTACAGTACCTGTAGGTGAGAGGAAATTAGACACAGCAAGACTTTTCCTACCGTCATCAGTAGGAGCAAGGTCCTGCTCTTTATCTCTGTCAGTCATTAAATTCTGCAAATGTGGCTAGGGAATGATTGTGCTTTTTAATAAACAGTTTTGAGATGATTTTGTTTACAGGTCTGAACTGACAGATAGCTACTTATTTTTTCTTAGACTGCCACTTTGTAAACCTCGGTTTATAACCCATCTGCTCGGGGGGGTGGGAACTAGGCTTCTCAGCATCTCATAAGTGTTAATTGGACTGTGTCACCTTCAGAACTGCAATGACTGGCATTATTCAAGAGGCCTCCTTTTCTTATTATAACAGAGTCCTGTTTTACAGCAACTCTGCAATTTCTAAATATAAATTTGCCTGTGGTATTAGGATCTCTGTAGTAAATAATCTAGAGGGATGGCCCAGGCTAGCCAGATCTCTTCAGATCTTGGAAGCTAAGCATGGTTGGCCCTGGCTAGTATTTGGATATGAGACCTCCAAGGAATACCAGGGTCATGACACAGAGGCAGGCAATAGTGAACCATCTCTGAATGTCTTTTGCCTTGAAAACCCTGTGGGGGTCACCATAGGTCAGCTGTGACTTGACGCGACTTTCCACCACCAAATAGGTTCATTCAAGAGATTTCAGTATAACCTTCCTCTCCTCCTAGCAGAAGAATCCTGACTTCAAATAGCTGCATGGGCAACATGACCCATCTGCATTAGGGATGGGCATGAACTGGGAAAATGGAGGTCCATCCCAGTTCATAGTCCATGAGGCTCCACAAACCACAAACCATGGACTAGGACAAACCTCCTCTGCTTTACAAACTGGTATGGGTTTGTGATGTTTGTGGATTTTCCCTCCCTCCTTTCTGCTGGGGGCAACTCCCCAAGGCCAGCAGAAAGGGGGGGGGGATCTTCCAAAAGTCATTTAAAGGGAATGTTTCCTTTAAATCGCTTTTGTAAGTGGGTGCAGCACGGGAGTGGACTCCAAGCCGCAAATTCACCACTTCTAGGTAAATTTGTGAGTTGCACCACAGCAGCAGCATCACTGAGTGAGTCAACTGAAAAGGCATTTAAATACCTTCCCAGTTCACTCGCTGAGATGCACTGCAGCAGTGGCACAACTCAGCAAGTCAACTGAGTCACTTGTGAGTCCCACAGTGGTGCGACTTGCAAAAACCATTTAAAAATCAGGAAACGGGACTTTTACTTTGTGAGGATATAACCCAGGGATCCCCTGATATCTATAAGTATATACATTATTTCAAGTTTGCTTAATATAAGGACTACAGCATTTTCCTTCTGATTCTTGCTTTTGCAAATGCACTTGGAGTGGCATTTGACATTTATATTTTTAGTGGGAGAATGCCATCTTTTCTCTTCTGTTCCAGCAGTCTTTGGTGCCACTTCAAACTCTTTACATCTAGCATAATCTTACCAGTTAAGTCTGCAACACATCTGGTTTCCATTTTAAGACTCTCCAAACTGCAGACATTAGGCCTTTCCAGCATGATCTGAAATATCTTTTTCTGTCCCCTCCAATTCTTCTTTTTGTATTGAATATCCAGGCCCATGAAGAGTTTAGGAGAACTCTTGTGCACTTCAAAGGCTTGCAAACTGTTTCATGGTGTTTTGATTGCTCCTTTTTTATGTTATATGAATTTTGTTTCTGGAATTTCCTGTGGACTACCACCACAACCTACTATCCTTGTCTGTGTCTAGTATTAAAATTTGGGATCACCCAGTGAAACTGAATGATTGTTCAGAATTGCTAAAATGAAGTACTTCACACATTTATACAGGCTTTGGCTCCATCAAACCTACAAGCACCAATGAGTGAGGAAAAGCCTTCACTGTGTCATAACCAGAAGGGTTCCATAACGGGAGAAACTCACCAAGCTTTACATTTCAGATAGCGTAGCTATACAGAAATCACTAATTCCTCTATTACTACCTGACTTCTGAACCAACATTTGGAATATATGTGTGTGTGTTTTAAATTATATTTTTTCCTGCGTTCCTCTGGACATGTACAAAAATCAGCTGGTGAAATATTTTCTCACCATCTGCATACCCGGGAATGCTTACCAAGTTCTGCTTCTTGTAAACATACAGAGTCCTATCAGAGCAACAGCCAGAAATCCTTATAGTTTTCTATGACAAGAATTCTGAGAGACTAATAATTGATTAAACCAACCTTGCCTGGAAAAATAAAAACAAACAAATAAAAACTGTATGGATATTCCTCAGAAACACACACACACACACATGTAGTCAGTTCATTTTATTATTTTTTGAGGATATTAGTAATTAATAGCCAATAGGCAGATGAAAAAGATTACTGGATTCACTATATGTCAGCCTTCTTTTAACAATTGGTACATTTTATTCTTTTCCTTGTGAAATTCAAAGAATCCCTTTTCCTATCCAGTTATATGGTAACAGGCAGTTTAATAACATTTTAGAAATAACAAAATGGACTTGAAGGAATGGATGTTCATTGCTGCTCACCCCAGACAGTGCAATAACTACACTGTTTTCCAGATCAAAGACATCATATAATATCAACCTAGAAATAGTTCACTGCCTGTTTTCATATTGCTGCTCAACAGATCTTTGTAGTATAAGCCGAACTCACCAGTTCAAACCAGAAGTGGCAAAATGGATTTACTCACTGTTTCCGTAAATACTTAACTATACTATGTCTAGATGAGATATGAAAGGTCCATGTTCAGAAGTCCTGGTATCTTGAAGTGCTAGCCAGTTCCAGAGATGAGGATATTTGGATTGGGGTCAGAGTGCTGGGACAGTGGTTTTCTTTCCTAGGTAAAATAATTAATCTTTATTAGTGATAGGCCTTTGAACAGTATTTAGTTCACATTAATAAATGTGCAGCACAATTATGTGACAGTTAAAAGACTGAAATTCAAAATAAAAAAACACAGTATCTTAGTCAACTCATGACCATGCTAGGTGCTATTTGTATGTTAAAACTATGAAAAGTTACAAGGGACTATGGTAGCAAAAATTTAATTGGCCTCATGTAGAGAAGAATGAATCTTGGGGAAATATCAAATCAAAATAGCATAGAATGCACTGTTCTTGAATGTCATCTGAATGGGTAAATTTACTGGTGCTATCACACTACTTTCACCCAGTGTTGCACTCACTACCATCTTATGGTGCCATCTCATGCTACTGTGGAGTGCTCTGACTGAGCACAAAAGTCCTTTGTTATTCCTCCCTTCACGTGGTTGAAATATTCACATTTTCCAATAATGTGGGATCCCACCATAAAGAGACATTCAATCCCACACTGAAACAATGGGCAAATCTCTGGTGCCTGCCGGCACCTGCTTTTGAACTGTACTCTGTTGCTTGTATTGTTTAGAAAGGATTATACTTTCAAGATCATCTTTTCCTTATGATGTTTGAAGACTGAAAAAGGAAAGAGACTGAAGAAGAGAGGATTTTGTTTGAGGAGTGGTTTGGCAGGTTGCAGCAGAGAGCATGGCGCACAGGTGCAGGGCAGGCCACAAGCCCAGCAGCAAGTACAGCAATGAGACCTTTAAACGTAGTAGCATTGTGGCTCAGGGAATCTGAGGGTCCAGAGAAACAGTTCTGGTAATGGGAGGGGACAGATAAGGGTTTCGTTCCCCAGTTGGCTAACTCCAACATTGTTTGCAATACTGTAATTACAGGTAGTGTTGTTATGGGGAGAGGAATTTCTTTTTTTTGAAATCCATTGTTTAGATATAGCCATTGTTTCCTCATATTTTCTTTTCTCTCTCTTTCAAAACAGGGATTTCTCTTTCATTTCTCTTTAATTTCTCTTTGAAGAGAGGAGAAACTTTTTAAAACTTCAGCTCATGAACCTCTGAGCATCTACAGAGTGAAATTCTGAAAAATTGCAGGATCTTTCTTCCTACCCCTCCTCTCTTCACATTTCTCTTTGATCAAAATGGATTTAATTAGAAACTGATTTCAAATTCCTAAAAAGAGGGGGGAATATTGTTGGATTTCAGGGAGAAAGGGGGTAGAAAGAAATCAAGATGGTTTCTCTTAACAAACTTAGTTCCTTGGCAACTCCAGTTGAAGGACGTTGGGTAGCAGGTATTTGGAAAACTTTCCTTACCTGAGCTGGGTGGATCAAGAGCACAGCAATATAAAACAACTTCATAAGATGCTCATTTCAACTTTTAACATTTTAAACCAACCCTTATTGTACGTTAAAATATGAGAATGATGATGCTGGATAAAAGTTGAGGTCCACTTAGACCAGCAATAACTAGTCAGATGTCAAAGGTAGGCCATAAGGAGCACCTGCTGGTAACAACCTCACCTCCTGATGGCTCCCCAGCATTTGATAATTAAAGGTCATTCAACCCAAGGGGTACCATTCAACTATCATGGCCAATAACTAGCATGAATCCCAATCCCATAATTTTTTGTTCACATGGGAGTTAATGGCCTTCACAAAATACATCTTAATTAATGTGGTGTACATCACCACAGACTAGCACCATTCAACTCAAGTGTGTGACATAATACAGTGAGGAAACAAAGATTTAAGTGGAGCCAGCTGCTGCCATTGTCTTGGTAGGTGGTAGGGTAGTGGCTGGCACCCCCAGGTACCTGTTCTACCTGGTATAAAAGACCAGGAGATGCCCTGAGAAAAGAACTTACTACATTTTTGAAAGTGATCCAGGATGTTATAGAAGAGAGAGCAGCAAAAGAGATCAGCATCCCCCCATGGGTGAACCAGGATAAATATTTGAGCTGGGAATGCTTAGTGTTCTGATGGCAGGATGTGTAATTCATTTCCCATAATGGCATCCAGTTTCCCTTGTACACTACTATGTGGTGGAAGAATCCATTTATCTCAAGCAGGAGTGACCCCTTGTTTGCTGATCTGTGCAATGAGCCTGCAGTCTTTTTGTTAACTGGTGGGGTGAGAAGTATTAAGCTTGGATCAGTATAGGTTATGTGCTGGAAGTTTATTTTAGATAAGTGAGCAACCTGAAGAATCTAACAATGGGAGAAGTACAGGCTAGCCATTCATAGTTGACCAGACCCAGGGGCTTGGGAGGAAATTCCCTGACAACATGGAATCATTGTTTGAACCCTTGTGCTGACCAATATAGGGAATAGCGGTGATGGTCATCACCTATTGACACAAGTTTCTGTTTGATTAAGGGAGGGATTGTCCAAATCTTGCTGAAATGCTTTCTAGGGAATCCACACTAAAGGGTGGGGAGATTTAAATAGTTGTACAGTTGAGCTGTGAATTTAATAATCCCTAGTTTAACCCATTCATTGAGTTGTGCCTTCATTTTACAGATTGGGGCAACACAATGCTGCTACAAACAAACACATAATATAGAACACACTCATGTGCATTAATGATTCCCATGACTCTCCCACTCCAAAAAGTGGAGTGGGTGGGATATTGTACCAATATGGCCACATAATATGTTCAACTGTAGCTGTTCTGGGAGCATCAGAGTGGTCACTACAATGCCTGGAGTATATCTATATAAAAATGAGAACCATAATGAGCTTCCAGTTGTTCCAGTTTAGTGTAGTGGTTATGTGCGCGGACTCTAATCTGGGAGAACCGGGTTTGATTCCCCACTCCTCCACTTGTACCTGCTGATGTGACCTTGGGTCAGTCACAAGCTCTGGCACAGCTGTCCTTGAAAAAGAGCAGTTTGTGTCAGAGTTCTCTCAGCCCCACCCACCTCACAGGGTGTCTGTTGTGGGGAGGGGAAGGGGAAGGAGTTTGTAAGCCGCTCTGAGACGCCTTTGGGTTGTGAAGGGCGGGGTATAAATCCAATCTCTTCTTCTTCGTCTTCTTCTCATTTAGGTTATTTGAAATGCCAATTTGTCCTGTATCTCTAAAACACTTCACTATTAAAAGAGTTTGACTGTGTAGTAATTTCTCCTAAAGTTTAGTTATTTGTGAAAATACTTAAAATTCTGGAACAGTGCATGTTGTGAAGAATGTTCTTGTCTTATGTCTCTAGTTGGTTTGGTTGCTTTTTATGTTGATGTAATGTAACTATTTAGCAGTTTAGTTTAGTTTAATTGTTCAGCATAACTAACAGGGTTTTTTTTTTGTTCATACATTGACTTAAACCATGACTCTGCAATATGATTAATTCAGGATAATATATGTAAATAGAACTTTAAAACATTCATTAACCCAGTTAGATTTTACCTTTTTAATGAACTGTTTGTGATACCTTTTTGCCCCTTCCTGTTTGCCTGGGGGAAAGAAACCTTCAAGCAGATTAATGAAATGAGGGATAAACAACAATGTATATTTCAAGAGAAAACAATATGTATTTGTTGGTCCCCAAGTCTATATAGTGAAAATGAGCAAAAAAGGGAGGAGAAAAGTTTTAACCCAGAACAAACCAGGTAACCAAAGAAGTTAAAAAGAAGAAAACACTCGTATGTGGAAAGGTTCATTTCCCCCATTTTTTAAAATTTCCTTTGGAATTGACCTTGTTATTTCCACATGTAAGGGGTTTTTTTCCCCCAGCCTCTTTGGTTACCCCAAGTCTATATACCCATATGTTCCCAATTCTTGGATTCAGTCCTAAATCACCTAGTTTACCACAGAGTTTTGGGAAATTCCTAAAGTACCACATAAGATGTGATACCACATCCCTTAAAATGCCACCTTCTTTACATACTGCCCCCCAAAATTGGAATTAATTAATTAATTATCATATGGCACTGTGTGTAGAATAGCCAGGAGATCCTAAGATTGTGGTGGTGAGCTAAGCTCTAACTTTTTTAGCATTATGCACCACTAGGTGGTGAGCTAGACTTTTTTATAAGGCAAGAGGTGTTTCAGAGGTGGTTTGCCATTGCCTGCCTCTGCATTACACCCCTGGTATTCCTTTGAGGTCACCCTTCCAAATATTAGCTGGGACCGACCCTGCTTAGCTTCCGAGATCTGACAGGATTGGGCAATCCAGGGCTATCCAGGTCAAGATAGTATTGGAGATTTGCCATCACAGGAGATTTGCAACCCTACCCAAAACCGAAACTCTAACCACCATACCATGCTGGCTATTAGTACTGATTTACATGTAAAGGGTTCCTTATCAGCATCCAATCATATTTTCTCTGGGATTGGTATGATTTTGGTGCACAGACCCTGTCCCATTTAATGTTTTATGAGTCATAAAAGAAACATTCCTATTTTATTTCTGAAACACTGTAAATATGTGTTGCAGGTTGGACAGGGCTACATTGGACCTCTGAGCCTCTGTAAAGTTTACTTACCATCTGCCTATTCTGTTGTCCTTTTCAATGAGGTTTGCAGGGCCATGAACTCGGTTTGGTTTGTGGTTCAGTGTTGTATACTTAGCAGAGTAATAAGCAACACAGCACACATGTGTAATTAGCTTTAAGAAAAGTTTACTATAATATAGGGAACGGTTACACGGAGTTAAAAAACAACAACAAAGTCCTGACTAGCTTCCTAGTTCTACATCTTGCAAGCTTGCTTGCTAAAACTCATGTGTATGTAGGAACAAAGGAAAAGAAAGTTTACCCCAAAGCCCCCACCTTTTGTGTACATGACAAACAACATGTAGCATCCTCCTTTTCTCTGGTGGGAAATACGTGCCTAATATCTAATTAGTTCTAAGCTATCTAGTTAAGAATTAGCATACATAAACAAATAGGTTAACTCTTTCATGACAGAAGGGAATGACACTTGCATATTCTAGCATTCAGAGACACACAATTAACTGCATTTTTCTGGTTTGTGCCCATCCCTAATGATAGCACCAATAAAATACTGGCAGTAAGGAAAGGCTATGGGAATTAAGATTTTTTGCTGGGCTTAAAGGACAGCTGGGAAGGATAGTTCCCAGTGTGATGCCACAACCAAAAAGGTTCTGTTTTTCTCTTTCAAAGGAGGCATGATTAGCGTCTGTCCTCAGCTGAGAACTGGAATGGGCAGACAGGTTTGCAGGGAAGGGGAATAGTCTTCAGGTGGTCTGGACTGAAATGAATACTCTCTTTTTTGCCAGAATGTAATCAAAGCGTGTTGTAAACTAGATTTTTATAACAATCTGAGCAGCAAAACCACATATATTTGTTCTCCAAGTATTGCCTCTGTGTGATTTTTTTCATAAGGTCAATATAATACTCTTGTGGTGGCCTGAATCTGGTTTCAGACATGTAAGCAAAAGGGGGGGAGGGGACCTTTCAGAGTAGGAAACAAAGTACATTTACATACATTTCAGCAAAAAAAGTTAAGAGCCAAGCCTAAGGAACATTTTGAAACTGACTTTGAGCCTCACTTAGTTTTCATAGTTAATATTCCTTTTTCTAAAAAAAGACCTTTTATTGCTTTCAGCAATTTCTCCCGCTAGGATAAAGTTTAGAATTTTAAAACCATTTAAGGATCCTTTCCCATCATTTCTTCATAGTTTTTAAGTGTTCATGAGATGGAAGTTTGCAGACTAGCCTGGATGATCTTTAGGGATATATATGTTTAATATACTTTAATAGTATATTAGCATATTTAGAAGATAAAAAAGTTTGCAGAATCATCAAATTGGATCACATAGCAAATAAAGCAGATTTCATTGTCTCTAAAAATCTAGAGAGGACCACAGTCAGAATCCTCAGCACACAGAGGAAATTTAGTGAGCACCGGAGAGATATGGAAAAGGAAGCATGAGTAAGAACTAGACATTATACAGACATTAAAACCATCTGTCATGGAAACTTGTTTAGACATTTCATAGCTGCTTAAGATAGTTCATCAGAGATTTCGACTGGCAGGTGGTAAGCTTTATAAAAATTAAACGTGTGGTATTTACTTTTGCTTTTCTTTGAAATTGCCTTGAACCTCTAAGGAGACTGAGAGCAACATATTCTTTGAAGATTTGTTTTCACTTGTACAAATGTGGTCTAGTAGCAAAAGCTACTTATTTTGCAGATGGTGTCAATCAGTATCAGTGACTTGCAGAATCAACCTGGATTACTAACATCAGAAGTGCACATAACATATTTCTGGAGCCTTCAGTAGTTACCATTTCTCCCCATGCTTCCCCTGCAAGTAGGCTGAAATTACCATTTCATAGATTCTCGCATGCCAGTTTGCTCTGCTGAAATGCTACAACTTGAAAAGGGAAAAGGGACAAAGCGATGCTACCTATGTAGTGGAAAAGCAGCTCTCCCTTACATCCCTAAATCCAGTCCTGATATAGCTTTACAGCTCATTCAACAGAATTGATCTGTAGATTGTATTGGATAGCCAATAAATGAAGGGAAAAGGGTCTAAGCCAGGAAAATAATTGCTAACAGTGTCACAAAGAGAGAAATCTCTGTCATATAATATGAGCTGGCTGTGTAATTGCCTTTTTCTGGGAAGACATACAACACCATATTGTAATCTTATAAAGCGATCTTAAGTTAATGCTTAGGGGTTGGGGTTGGGCATATATCAGCAATCTGGGGTCTTGACAAGAATAAGATTGGATGGGTCTGAGGAATAGCTGCTGCAGCAGCTAAATGGTTTGCTATCTTGGAAAGTGGAACTTCCCCTAACTTAAGGCTACAGTCTCAGGTTTGACAGCTCTTGCTTTGCATGAGTTTTGGGGATGATTTGGATAAACACAGTTGATCATACTTGATTGCAATATATTTTTTTAATTCAACTTTGGACAGAACAATATGAAATGTGGAAGAGCTAATCACAGATCTCATAAGAACATAAGAAAAGCCTTGCTGGATCAGACCAATGGTCTGCCCAGTCCAGCATCCTGTCTCTGGATGCCCAATAACAAGGCATAGATGCCAGTACCTTCCCCTGATGTGGCTTCCTGGCCCTGGGATTCAGAGGCTTAGTGCCTCTGAATGTGGAGATTCCCCTCAGTCGCCATGGCTAGTAACTATTGATAGACTTATCCTCCATGAAATCTATAAAATACCATTTGAAAACTGTTTATTACGTTACATCTGGCAGCAAGTTCCACATTTTAATCAGTCTGAGTAAAGTAGTATTTCCTTTTGTCCATTCTGAACCTGATGCCCATCAGTTTCATTGGATGCCCTTGAGTTCTAGTATTTTGGGAGAGGGAGGAAAACTCTTTGGCTGCAGTCACACATGCTAAATAATCCACTTTCAACCCACTTTCAGTGCACTTTCCAACTGAATTTTTACTGTGTGAACTGGCAAAATCCTGTTGGAAAGTGCACTGAAAGTGCATTAAAAATGGATTATTTACTGTGTATGACCACAGCCTTTGTCAACACTCTCCATCCCATGCATAATTTTATAAACCTCTATCATGTCCCCCTTTAGTCATTCCTTTTTGAAACTGAAAAGTCTCAGATTCTTCAACCTTTTCACATAGGTACAGTGGTGCTCAAGGGGCATGGCCCCACCAATCATTTGCCGTGCCCCTCCAATCAGCACTAGGGGTTATGAAATCTGTCACAAGTCTTCTGCCAATGAGAACTATCCATTTTATTCCTACTCTTTGCTTCCTGTCATTTTACCAGTTTTTAATCCATAAGAGAACCTGTCCTCTTATCCCATGACTGCTAAGTTTACTCAGGAGTCTTTGGTGAGGTACCTTGTCGAAAGCCTTTTGAAAGTCCAGGTATATAATGTCTACTGGGTCACCATTGTCTACATCCTTTTTCACTTTCTCAAAGAACTCCAAAAGGTTGGTGAGGCAGGACTTCCCTTTGCAGAAGCCATGATGATTTCCCCTCAGCAGGCTTAAACACTGTATCTTTGATTAAAGTTTCTACTAATTTCCCTGTGACAGATGTTAGCCTGACTGGCCTGTAATTTCCTGGTTCCTCTTTGGATCCTTTAAAAAAAATTGGTGTCACATTTGCTACTCTGGTCCTGCCTATAGAGCTTACATTGAGGAATAATGGTATCCCATAGATTTTCCCCATTCCACCATGTTTCTGAGATACCTACTATATATAAATTGTCATTGAACACTGAAGCATGCCAGTTCTACCATCAGAGACTTCTAGCATCAGCATATAGACACCTATAATATGTTTCCCTCTCCAGTAACCCTCACCTCCCTCAGCCCCTGAATCACTACACATGGCCCCCAGTTGCTGTCCTACCAAAGTTCTATTATGCTCCTACCCTGAATGTTTACACAATCATCCCTTTGGACTTATTTGTCCTAACTAGAGGCTCCCCAACTCCTGTCAGCTTTCCCCCTGAGATTAGTTTAAAAGCTGCTCTGCCACCTTTTTGATATTAGTTGCCAGTGAAGACCATCTCTTTCACCTTGTCCCAGAAAGTTCCCCAGTGCCGAACAAATCTAAACCCTTCCTCCCAGCACCACTTTCTCATGCACGCATTGAAACCCCTGATCTGTACCTTTCCAGCTGGCCCTGCATATGGAACTGGCAGCACTTCTGAGAATGCTACCTTTGAGGTCCTGGTCTTTAACTTTCTGCCTAGTAATCTAAACTTTTCCTTCAGGACCACAGAACTACATATCCCAATGTCACTGCTGCCAATATACACCATGACTGCTGACTCCTCCGCAACAATATATATCAACCTATCTAGACAGCGTGAGATGTCTGAAACCTTTGCACCAGGCAGGCAAGCGATCATGCAGTCAAAACTCCTGTCACAGACCCCACTCTCTATATTCCTAATTGTCAAATCACCCACTATAAGAAGCCCCCTCAGGGGTATCCTTGGTATGAGAGAATATTGGTCCATCTCCCAAGGAAGGGGTCCTGTTTAAGGGATCACATCCCTCCTCCTTAGACTGACACCTTCTGACCTCGAGACTCTCACTCTCCACAACAGCAGAAGAGCTTTTAGCACATGAGTGGGACTGTTCTGGTAAGTCCCTGATGGTCTGTTCTCCAAACCTCTCTCTCTGCGTCAGCTTCTCCAGGTCAGCCATTCTAGCCTCAGGGGAATGATCCTACTCCTTGAGAGCTGAGAGCTCCATGCAGCAAGCACACACCCACGATTTCCACCCAGTGGGAAGATGATCATACATGTAGTACTCTCTGCAAAATACTGGATCGATATCCTTTATATTCTTGTCGTTTAAGAAAGAGTTCTGCTTTTAACAAAGAGTCAGTCTTTTCCCTCTTCTCCTTGAAGTTGAATAAAAGTCCTTTTGGAAAAATCCATCTGTACTGGACATTGTTCTTTTGAAGAAATTCTGTAATATTTCTGTATTGCTTCATTTTCTTGCATATTTCATATGGAACATCTTTCAGTTTTTTTATCTCCACATCTTGAATTTTGACTGTTGTAGCTGTGGATGCTTTAAGTATTAAGTCTCTTGTTGATCTTTTTGCAAATTTCACAATAATTTCCCCTGGGAGATATTTTTTTTAACAAACTCTGAATAAGTTCTGTAGATCATATCAATGTCCACTTGTATTGTCTCTGGTTGTATTAAGGTTTGTTATTGATCAAGGGGGCCATTGCTTCACTTATAATATCTCTTAAGTTCTCATCCTTTTTCTCTGGCACCCCTTGAAATCTCAGGACATAAAAAGATCTTTCCACTTGTAGTTGTAATAGTTGTTGCTTTTCAGAAGCTTTTTCTTTTTCTGCAATGTCCATTATTTGATCTATTTATTTTGTCTTCATTTCAACCTTTTTTATCTTTTTGGCTGACTTCTCTGATTTGGCTGTAGTTTCTTTGAGTTCTTTCTGTAAAGTATCAAATTTCTGATTGAGGTTCGTGAGCTGATCCAGCAGGGGACGCATGGCTTCAGAGATTGCAGTGCCTAACTTGCTGGTATTTTCTGGTCTTGTGACTGGTGATGCTGTGCTGGTATTTCCTGAAGAACTTCTACTTCTGGATGCCATTTTTCCCCCTCGCTGAGACATTGTTTATACTTTGGTAAAATAATTTAAAAGTTCTCAGATTTTTTTTCTATGTTGTAGATGCTTAGGCTAATTGTATTCTGTTCTGAACCAGGTGGTTAAAGATATAAATCTGGCATGCTTTCATGCTGTAGTTTCGCTCCTGGGTAGGGTTCTTCCTCTGCGAGTCCCCCCCCCTTCCTTCAGAGCTATGCCATTTCTCTGTATCAATTTTTTCACCACCGTTTTTATGTCTTTCTATTTGAAACTTAACTCACAGTTTGTTTCATCGCTGAATCGCTGTGTCACGTAGATTACTCTTTTATTTAAGTTCTTGTACGCTCTGGTCTGGCAATGCCTCTGAACGCCATTGCTGGCCTCGGAGCAGTGGGACCTTCCCCCTCCCTGCCACCCCGATCCGACTTGCCCCCATCAGAGCTCGATGGGGTGCGACTGTTGCAAGTCACCATCCCATCCTTTATATTCTTTAAGAGCTGCTTCTTCCCTGGCCTGCTCTCGCTTGTACAGCTAATAGTATGCAGCTCATTCATGCTGCACCAAGGTTCAAGTGGTGCAGTCCCCACCTTGGAAGAATCCACTCCCAAATCCTCCTGGATCTAGTAAGTGATGAGATCTACCACTAGCTTCCCTTCCCTGTGAGATGTCTAAGGGTGCTCACCAAAAAATCCTTAATTTAAGCGAGCCACCAAAACTATTCCAGCCTACCCCGTTTGCCCAAGCTCTAAAACTACCAGTTTATTTAGAAATTTGCTACCTTAGATAGCAGCATCATGAAGCAAGCAAAAAAGACTATCCCAATAACCAATCAGGAAGAGCCCCCCCCATATTCCTGCCTGGCTCAGAGGTTATCAGCTATTCCTTCAATGCTAAAATAAAGGGTGGGTGGAAGAGAAGCTCCTTGGAGCAAGTGCTGCCTCATAAAGTATACAGCATATCTTTAAACCCACTCTATATTTCCCCAATTGGACAAGCCAACATGACATCCAGTGCTCTTGCTTAGATCTTCCCTGTATAGAACAGGAGGTCAGGGCAATCACTAACCCCTCATCCACTGTGGGGTGGGGACCGGTTTTCTATTCACTGCACCATTGTGTCTCACTATATTTTGCTTTATGTCAGTTTTGCAGCAGCTACAGGATGGAGAATCAGCAAATACAGATTGGTTCCAATTACAATCACTTTGCTACAATCATCTGAAGAATTTAGGTGCAAATTTGGCTCCTGGACAAGATGTAGAGAAGTAAATTAGTGTTACTTCATTTCACAGTCTAATTATGCTTTGTATCATGAAGATAAGTTTCGTTTTGTAAATACATAGTTTATAAAGCACAGTACAGTACCTTCTCATGCTGTTCTCACAATACAATTAGCATAATAAGTTTGAGACATCCTATTATTACTACATAACCAAATTCCTGTGGAGAGTTGCAAGTCCTGTTTCTAGGTCCAAACTAGGCATTATGTGTAGGGTTGTGGGTACCTGCCTCATCTTGCAGTCACACATATGAGTTGAGGAAACCACTTTTAAAGCACTCTGTTCTGTTTGGCTCTGGAGTGATGTGAGTGGGGAAGAGGTGCTCCAGGGTTCCCCCCTGCACCATTCTGCCAGTGGAAATGGCTATGGGGAGCCTGCTTGCCCCTTTCCCTGGTTCCTAGGATCACATGACTGAGCACACATGGAGCCAGAGAAAGGGGCAAACAGTACTGCTGTTTCTGCTTACAAAAACGGCACAGGAGGGAAACCTGAAGCCCCTTCCCCCATAGCTTCAAACCAAATGGTGTGCTTTCAAGTTGAGTTCCAAGTTCATACATGTAACTGTGAGTCAAGTTGGTCAACCCTGACATGACTTATGTCATATGTACTGTCTAGTTTTGACCTAAGATACTGCTGTGAACAGACAAATGAAACCATGTAAATTCCATTTGTGTATCACCAGTAGTTTTTGCTTTGTCACCCAGCAAAGAGTGTCCATCACAAACCAATCAATCGTACTGGTTGATACATCATGTCCCACTCATACAGGTGAAGAATCTTGCATAGAAGATGACCCCAATACAGAAGGAAGGCACCTTTTAGCCCCAATCAAAATCTATACCAGTAGGTAATATCACTTTCATTCATCTGATATTTGAAACAAAGCGCTGTTTAATCTGGTATACTGTGCTTTAGCCCAGATCAATAAAGGTGATACTTCCATTAATAATTTATTTCATGTCTTGTTTTGAACAGGTTAAATGCATTGGTCATTGTGGAATATTTTAGCTGAGCATTGATATGAAGGAACACTTTCACAGTCATTCAACTGGATCTGTGAAAATACCCATGAAATGAAGACTCATTAAATAAGCTACTATGCTGCTTAGCTCCATTCAAAACACTTAGATGCTAAATCTACAAACTTCAGAAAGTATAATTACTATGGTGAACAGTCCTATTAAAACCGTAATTTCTTTCTCAGAGAACATGAGAACTTGAAGGCTGAGGGTGACATAAAATTGCTCATAAAGTTGGCAGCCAGCTTGGTGTAGTGGTTAAAGTGTGGAACTAGGATTGGGGAGATCCAGGTTCAAATCCCAACTATGTCATGAAGCCTGTTGGGTGACTTTGGGTAAGTCACACATACATCTCTACTGCACTGGGTTGTTGCAAGGGTAAAATGGAGGACAGAGGCTTGATAAATCCTACCCTGAGCTTTTGAGAGGAAGGGTGGGATGAAAATCTAGTAAATAAATAAATGCCCGGAATGCCAGTTAGCAAAAATCTAGTAAATAAATAAATGCCCGGTCATTCTTTATGGCAACATCTCACATGGGAATCAGAATGTCCTTATGCTTCCTGTTCCCTGAACATCTTTTTGCCACATCTGGAGGTAAGGTTTTGCAATGTAATATTTCACAGGAACAGCTCTGTCCTCCAAAATCTGGAAAAATAAATAAATGGGGCTGTCTTCCACCCATGAAAAATGTCATCTATTACTTTAAAAATAAGGGTGGTAGAGGTTTATATGGCTGTGCATTTGAAGAGAGCCACATCAGTATCTTCATTAATTGCAGTTATTAATGTAACTTCCACACTGTTTAGGGCCATAGTCTTTATGAGATGATAGAAATCAGTCACCTCCCACACTACATGTCAGTAATGCTATAGGTTCTTTCCTTACACTCTCAGTAGATAGAATGTTATCTTTGACATTTTTCTTTACTTTTGTCAGATTCTCTCTGTGCATTGGTAGAACTGCTCTCCCACACTTTGCCTCTCTCATTTCCATAGGAGTGGATTATCTGCCTCCCACATCTTCATTACTGACAGACATCTTACTTTGCTGAGAGTCTTGATTGCCAAGAATGTGCCAATAATATTTTACAAATGTTTACAGTCAATGTGACAAACTTAATTGGTTCATTTAAACATCTGCCAGGGGAATGTTAGAGGAATGCCAGTTAGCAAAATGACTAAAAGCAGGGGTGAGGGTGGAAACAGGCAAATCATTTTGAGATATGAATTTATTGCATGGAATGAGAGAATGTGAGTTACAGATTATAGAATACTTAAATTATATTCATAGCAGGCATCATTGTGGGATTAATACAGAACCTATTCACTTAGAAGGCAAATTGTTTTGAATACATTCGAGATTTAATTCACAGCTACATGCAGATGTGTAACTGAACCAATGCACCATAGACTAGTGCAGTGTGCTCCCATGAGCTGTCAAAGTAGAACAGACTACTTTCACACTTAAAATGTTTTACCAGCTATGGGTTTGCCTGGACTCTAGTGGTGTCATTGCAAAAACAAATCCTTAACTGTAAAGGAACTTCATTAATTTGCCCATCGCTACAATGAACACATGCTCTCTGGAGCTTGAGGAATATGGCAGTTCACAGTCAAAGTTTGAACCATATATAGATGAACAGCATAGACTTATTTATCCTGGGAGCTGATGTTATTGAGGGGAAAGTGATGGAGGTATATGCTGAGAACTCTCATTGAAAAACTGTACAGTGGTGGGCCAGTAGCAATAATGATGGGAAACTGTATCTGCTGCACTTGGTATTCTATAAAGCTACTTGAAAGGAGGTACTGTTAGCCTAATTGCTCTGATTTCTTATCAATTATTGGGGAATATGACTTATTTATAAGTAGCAATAGGCATAAGGGAGCAATCACCTTTATATACAGAGGTCCCACCTTTCCAGAGTACCAGTAACAGACACGCAAGCTGGAGTTAGTGAAAATAAATGTCTTTTATTGTAGTTTTCAGTACATTCAAACAATACGCAAACACACACACACAATTATCCAGAGCTAAGAAACTTAGAGAGATTGGGATAGCACATTCGCATTAGCAGGAGATAAGGCAAGGTAGGTGGCAAGATAGCCACAAGTTCAAGAAGCAGAGAGTATAGAGGTCATTGTGGGGGGTAGAGAGAGGGAGAGTGTCTCTGCGTGTCACCTTTTGAGGTGACCTTAGGAGGAGGGCTTAGCAGGTCCTCTCCCTTGGGGTGACATAGGGGGAAGGTCTTGCTGGACACCTCCCTTGAGACAGCCCCTCTGTGGTTTGTTCCAAGAAGTCACGTATGCCATGGAGGAAAGGGGTCTAGGTTGGGCAATATTAAATGCTAATTAAGCTGGTAACAGAGACACCTGGATGGAACATTGAGTCATTGTCTATCACTGATTACTCTCTTTGTCTTGAGGCTGCAGGAACCGGTTCCTCCAAGTGGACAGGCAAGCCAATCATTTTGTTAAGGGACTGTGGAAGATGTTCCTTTGTGTGTGCTTTACAGCAATGAAGATGTTGGCAGGGGGAGAACATGTAAGCCTTCTGAAACAGAGTCACTTAATGGCATTGTGACTCCATTGTTTTATTCAGCAATGGCAAGCTGACTGCTTGTGTAGTGCTTGTGGTGTGTACAGGAAAGTCTCTGGAACAGGGCAACCTCTTGGAAACCATGGGCACATCATCTCAGGCATCTGCTGGTGTGTGTGTCTGGCATCTCACTCTGGTAACCTGGCATCATAATCCTTTTACACCCTGGTGCACAGTTCATAAGAGAACAAAAAGCTCCTTGCTGGCTAACAGTACAGCTAGGTCTCAGTGCGAGTGGAGCCCAAACTACTGGGGTATAGTTTTCTATGCTTTTAAATGTATTTTAACATATTTTTGGGCTTGAAGTGAGCTTGAAGTGGGCAAAAGTGGGCTTGAAGCTCAACATCAAAAACCTAAGATCATGGCATCCGGCCCCATCACTCCTTGGCAAATAGACGGGGAAGTCCTGGAAGTAGTGACAGACTTCACGTTCCTGGGATCCCAGATCACCGCAGACTGTGACAGCAGCCATGAAATTAAAAGACGCCTGCTCCTTGGGAGGAAAGCGATGGCGAACCTAAACAGCATGATAAAAAGTAGAGACATCACCCTGCCAACAAAAGTCCACATGGTCAAAGCCATGGTATTCCCAGTAGTCATGTATGGCTGCGAGAGTTGGACTATAAGGAAGGCTGAGCGCCGAAAAATAGATTCTTTTGAATATGGTGCTGGAGAAGACTCTTGAGAGTCCCTTGGACTGCAAGAAGATCAAATCAGTCAATCCTAAAAGAAATCAACCCTGATTGTTCCCTGGAAGGCCAGATAATGAAACTGAAGCTCAAATACTTTGGCCACCAAATGAGAAGGGAGCACTCACTGGAGAAGACCCTGATGCTGGGAAAGATCGAAGGTCAAAGAAGACGGGGACGGCAAAGGATGAGATGGTTAGACAGTGTCATTGGTGCAACGAACATGAAATTGAGCCAACTTCAGAGGACGGCGGAAGACAGGAGGGCCTGGCGGGAGCTGGTCCATGGGGTTGTGAAGAGTCGGACTTGACTGTGCGACTGAACAACAACAACATATTTTAAAATGTTCTCTATATGTAGTTACTATCATATTATGGAGACATCTTATGCTATACCTTTAGTGTGCTAGTGTACTAAACACAAGGAGTTACTACTAGGGATGTGCAAGAAAAAAAAATCAGTATTTTTAGGATTTGGGGTTTTGGATACTTAAAAATTCAGTATTGCCTTAAAAACCCAAATTCCAATATCGGTATTGTATTGGAACAGGTAAAATTCAGGAATCCCAATTTTTTTGGCTCCATTATATCTTATGGGGCCATTATAGTCAATGACAAATCTCCTAGGGTATATTCAGTGGGATGGGGGGGGTTTAAAGTAGAAGCACCAACTTTGCAGGGTAGCTGCTGGAACCTCCCCCCAAAGGCACCCCCAATGTTTCAAAATGATTGGACAAGGGAGCCCAAATCTATGGGCACCAAAAAAGAGTGCCCCCGTCCTCCATTGTTTCCAATGGTGGGAAGAAAGCAAGGCAAGCATACAACAAGCCCAGCAGATTCTCACAGAGAATATCTGCAGTAGAAAGTGAGGTGGGGGGGAGAGCATGTTTGCAAGGCCAGCAGAAGAACCAGTGCAATGTGCCCAGCCTAGGAGAGAAGTAAGCAGGGAAATGGAAGAGGCTCTGGGGCTTTTGCAAAATGGAAAGAGGAAATAGTGGGGGAGAGTGAAGTAAGATGCCTCCCACAAGTCCTTGTGGTTTCCCACTTGTCAGACATAAACACAATGGGTCTAGTGGAGCCCTGGAGAATATATGAATAGTCTAAGAAAAGGTATGCTGAGATTTCAGCATGGAGAAGGGATGGAATTTCTATCCCTATTTGCCTATGTGCATAAAGTATGTAATAAATCCTATATATATCTATATATATTTCCCCTAACATGTTGGCCATTCCAGCTCTCCCATTGGCTGTGCTGTGTGCTCCATCAGCCATTGGCCCATCACCCGCCACTCAAGAGTTCTCGCATGCCATTGGCTGGGTGCTGGGTCCACTCCTCTCCGCCGCCCATTGCCAGCCTGGACCCTCTTCCTTCACAGAATAAACTGCCAAACCAGCTCTCTCTCCTGACAAAGACACTTCTCCTGCAGCTGGCTGGCTACTGAGGTGGGCCAGCAGTCATTAAATCATTCTCTTCAAACTCTTGCTGTGCGACTGACCTCTCCCTAGGGTTGCCAAACTCCAGGTGGGACCTGGAGTTCTTCTGGTGTTACAATTGATCTCCAGATGACAGAGATCAGTTCCCCTGCAGAAAATGGCTGCTATGGCATTATACCCTGCTGAGTCCTTCCCCTCCCCAAATGCTGCTCTCCACAGGATCCATCTCCAGATCTTCAGGTATTTCCCTACTCAAAGCTGGCAACCATTCTTTCCCCTCAGTGCCTGTTGCTAGGCAACCAAGCTTAGTTCTTGCGGTAAAATGCAGTTTGGGGGGGGGGGGAGGCCCTTTCCATGCCTATTTTGGCCTTTAGGAGAAAACCCATTGGGGCCAGTCCTGACAAGAGTTGCCAGCTCCAGGTTGGGAAATTCCTGGAAATTTTGTGGTGGAGTCTATGGAAGCCAGAGTTTAGGGAGGGGAGTGGCCTCAACTGAACAGAATGCCATAGAGGCCACCCTGCAAAGCAGTTATTTTCTCCAGGGGCAGAGAGAGATCTGTTGTCTGGGGTTTAGTTGTGATACCAGGCGATACCACAGCCAGTGTGGCATAGCAGTTCGTGCTTCAGAGCAGGGTCTTCTAGACCCGGTTCTTGCTGTGGAAGCTGAGTGAGTGATTTCGGACCAGTCACAGATTTTCATCCTAACCTACCTCACAGTGTTGTTGTGCAAGTCAAAAGGGGGATGTAAGAATGATGTAAGCTGCTTTGGTCCCCACTGCAGAGAAAGACTACTTTGCCTCCTGGGGAACCATTGTTGCCAGTCTCTGGGTGAAGGCTGGAGATCAGTCAGAATTACAACTGCTCTCCAGATGGCAGAGATCAGTTCCCCTGGAGAAAATGGTGGACTCTGTGTCATTGTACTCTGCTGAGATGGCCCCTCTATGTCAGCCAGTGTGACGTAGCAGTCAGGGCTTCAGAGCACGGTAGAGGCTGCATGTGTGAGGGAAAGATGGAAAGCTGAAGTTAGAGGGGAAAATAAATGTAGACTGATGGTTGACTAGGAAGGAGAAAGGGTTGACATCTCCAGGTTGGGAAATTCCTGGAGATCTGAGGGGTGGAGCCTGGAGGGGTGGGACCTCAGACAGGTACAATGTCATAGACTCCACCCTCAAAACCAGCCATTTCCTCCTGGGGAACCATTTTTGCCAATCTCCAGGTGAGGGTTGGAGATAACTCAGAATTACAACTGTTCAACAACTGGAGAAAATGGTAGACTCTGTGACATTATACCCTGCTGAGGTCACCACAGCGAATTGATGCTGAGTGCCCAAGGCCAGGGCACTTGCCCAGAGCCTCTTTCTAGAGCTTGTATTTATTTCCACAAAGGGCCTTATTCCTAGTGTATTAATAAATATATGTAAATATATGTAAATTATTGAGACCTTCTAAGCAAGTGCATTAACAGTATAGGAAGCACTACACTACATATTCCTGAGAAGTAGTGGTGTTAGTCTTTAAGGTGTCACAAGTCTCCTGCTTATTTTTAATGCAGCAGACAAACAGGGTTTTATTCTATCATAAGCCTTTGAAGAAGAGAGCTTAGTTTGCCAGATGTGCACATGCATATGTGCATACACACAAACGAAGGTTGGCATAATCCAGAAATCCTCAGCTATTAAGGCATTAACCAACTTTGCAAAACTAGTGAAATTATTACTAATTACTGCTACTGTGAATCGTCTCTGTACTTTCCTTCATTACACCTAAATTTTATGTAATTACATCTCACCTTGTAACTTACTTTATTTCATGCTCCTTTTGACACTGCTATGTACAACCTATGGTTGAGATCACACACACTAAATAATCCACTTTCAATGCACTTTCCAACTGGATTTTAGTCGGAAAGTACACTGAAAGTGGATTGAAAGTGGATTATTTAGTGTGTGTGATCACAGCCTGTGTGTGTGTGGACTTGAAGTGGATTGTAGTCAATGGAATCTCATGCTAGAATAAAAGCTTGTTAGTCATTACAGTACTATACAACTTGTTTATTTTGCACATGTATTTTTAATGCATTCCTTCTAATGAATTCCATGCAAAATACCCATGATCTTGCTAAAGGAAACAAAAGTGATATTTTAAAATTCAGATTTAATATCTACTTCATATTGTGATAAATGTTGGTAATTTTTTAATATTTTAAAATTCAGATTTAATATCATATTGTGATAAATGTTGGTAATTTTTTTCCTCCAGAGAAAACAGATATTATTTTGCGAGACGTGGACTTGAAAGAATGAAATAGATGCAACAGAGTAGAAGAGCGTACAGATGAAGATATTCAGACATTGAATAGCTTAGCTCTGTGAAGAGAATGGAATATTCTAGCCTCAAGGCCTACCTGAAGAAACACTACTTTTTTTTTTTACCTCAAAGAAGAATTGATTATGGAAAGGAGCATTGTATTCTGTAGACAACCTTTTTTATAGAGATAAGTGAGTTATCTGAAAGTTTCAACACTTTTCAAATCATTGTATCAGCCATTATTGAATTATTATTGACAGTATCTCCATATTTAAGGTGGATTTGTTAGAAGTCGTAACATTTATGGTAACATGATATTGGAAGATTTGCTGGTTAGTACGATGCTGAGCTGCAGACCGGAAGCTCTGTAGTTCGGCAGTTCAAGACCCTAGTGCCGCGTGACAGAGTGAGCTCCTGTCTCTGGCCCCAGCTCCTGCCAACCTAACAGTCCGAAAGCAAGAAATTGCAAGTAGATAAATAGGTTCCACTTCCGTGGAAAGGTAACAGTGTTCTATGCGCCTTGGCGTTTAGTCATGCTGGCCACATGACTATGGAAACATCTTTGGACAGTGCTAGCTCTTTGGCTTGGAAATGGAGATGAGCACCGCCCCCTAGAGTTGGATTCGACTAGATTTTGAGCAAGGGAAACCTTTACTTTTATGTCCTGGATAAAATTCTATTTTTAAATCTTGTGATGTATTTGCTAGCAAATAAAGACGATTCAAATGATTTGTTCTTTGGCTGGAGTGAATGCACATTCCCAAGGGGATGCTTTTCATCTATAGTAGAAAGGGATCCTGTTTTATGCCTCCCCATTCTTTTGTTAGGGAAGGTCCACACCAAACTCAAGATGGACAATTGCCTCTGCATTCTGATGGCACCCTTCTGGCCAAAATGAGCATGGTTCCTAACTCTCTGGTGTTAGCCAATTTGCTTAATGTATTAATAACAATGGGGGATTATGATATTTAAGAGCAATTAGCAACTAAGGGGACACAAGCCTATGTATACAGAAGTCCCACCTTATCCAGTAAAACCAAGAATAAACACAGAAACCGTCTTTTAGAGAAATGGATTCTTTACTGAGAGTTCTTCACAAACATACAATAAATTCAAGCACACACACACTTACACAGTCCTAGGAAAATTAGATAGAAAGGGATAGTGACGTTCACATTAGCAGGTAAAAATGTTGATTGGGTGATACTTGCCTGTCCTGAAGAGATGAAGCGATCAGCAGAAAAATAAGGGAGACTATAAGGGAAAATGGGATCGTATCCTGAACTAGCAGAATACATGGAAAGACTCTTGGGCAGCTACTCCAGAGTCAACAAGATAGGGCAGGGTTAGGTATAGAGGCAGAGAACGTGTGAGCACATGGCCAGGCCGGCTCTTTTATGCCATTTTGGGGCTTGGGGTGGGCTTCACTGGCCACCTCCCTTGTCACTTCCCCTTGGTCAATCCCAGGAAGTTGCTAAATCAAAAACCAGTTTCAGGAGGAAGGGGGCTTAATGGTTGGGCAATATTAGATTCTATTTACTTTTAACAGTGGCACCTTGGAGAACAATGGCTGAGGCAGCTAGAGTCATTGTCTTGGATGATCCGCTGATGGCTCCAGGTGATGGGCTTAGCTGGTACATGTCAGTCCGTTAATCCACTCATGGCTGTGAAGCTTTTGTCAAGCTGGTTGGCCTACGTGCAGCACTAGGTGAAGGTGGGGGGGAGGCTGCCTGTGTGACAAAGAAGATGCTGGCTTATAGAGTCTTTGCTCAGGATTTCTGGTCTTCTGGCCTGGCATGGCATCCGTTTAAACAGCAAATGGTTACTGGCTACATGGTGCTTCATATGGCTAGGGAGCTGGGCTCTCTTCCTGCTGCACTGCGGGTAAGAGATGGCAGGTAACCTCAGAAACCATTGGTACATCATCTCAGGAGAAGGCTTTTCCTCTGCTGGCGTGTGTCTGCAGCTGGCATCACTTTAGGGTCACCGCACAGTTCAGTCCCTTTTGCACACTAATTGCACAGTCCAAGTTTGATCACTTATGAACTCTAGGTCCATAAGAGCACTGTACACACCTTGCAGGGCAATACTGGTTCCTTTCAATGCTCCTTCTAAGCTGTGGAGTCTTGTGAGCAAACATTCTACTTTGTGAGCTACTGGCATTAAAATTGTGAGCGAGCCATTTGGCCACTGCATAAGTTAATTTGCTCTGGAGCCATCTTTCTTGAGTTAAGACAAAAATGGCCAGCAAAGACATTTCCGTGGTCATGTGGCCGGCATGACTAAACACCAAGGTTTACGGAACGCTGTTACCTTCCCACCGAAGCGGTACCTATTTATCTTCTTGCATTTTCTTGCTTTCGAACTGCTAGGTTGGCAGGAGCTGGAACTAGAGATGGGAGCCCACTCTGTCATGCGGCACACTCGGGTCTCGAACTGCTGAACTACCGACCTTCCACAGTCTGCAGTTCAGCATCTTAACCACTTGAGCCACCACATTCAATATACTAGAGCCAAAATTATGCCCCAAATTAGCTGTTTTAGTTTGGCTTGGGGATGTTTGAAATGACCCTACGCTCCCCAAGAGTAACAATAATTTTTTTCATGGAATTTCTGGAGTGTGTTTGGGGGATACACTGCAGTGGGACAGAGGGAGTAAGAGAGAAAGTGCTGTCCTGGCTCTCAGCTATTCTTTGGCACTCAGTCTCCTTCAACTTTAAAGGACCGTTATTTTCAATGAGAAGATCTGGCCTCTGAACTTTGACTCCCCTTGCACACAGAAAACTAGCATGTCTGGAGGGGGATGTGTCTAAGGTAGACATTCTCCCTAATAAGCTAAGCGAAGCCCGAAGTCTCAAGTGGTACAGTCATATGATTCTGCTGCATGCATAGATCAGCCGTTCAGCCTCACAGCATGCTTTTAAACCATTTCATCAGGGTATTTTTTGGGGGGTAGCTTAAGGCTATCATTATTTCTGGGCTTAAACCCCCACCCTGTGATGGCACTGTGTATATGTGGATGAGCCGGTATCAAAATAAGCAGGGCCTTTTGCTGGAAGTAAGTGGGGAGGTTCTTTTGCCAATGCTAAAGCCGCTCCAAAGTCATATCTTAGTAGGGTTTTTTGGGGGGGGGGTGTTTTGTATTGTATTAACAAGCACTTGTGTTTTAGTATATTTTAGTCTTAATGTAAGCCGCCCTGAGCCTGCCTCGGCAGGGAGGGTGGGATAAATATCAAATAAATAAATAAATACTTAGATAGAAAATAATGGTCCTTTAACATTTTAAAGGGTACATGTGCCACCAAACACATTTTCTCTCCCTCCCCTTCTCCCAACTCTTGCTGCCTTTTTGGAGGGAAAATAGATGGTATCAAAAATTATGATCCTCGAATTCCAGAATCCAAAAACTGTATCCAAAATATAATCTGAAACTGATAAGGGCTCTTTCAAAAGATTCTTGATAATGAGAAGTATGATAATGAAAAGTATGCTCCCCCCAAAACCCTGAAACAAAACTAACAAATTTTTAAAGTGTACACCCTAACTATGAGTGATCTGTTTGTGCAAAAGAACCCAACCATGACTATGGTGGAAAATCCAGTTCACCAGCAGTGCAAGTCTCAAAGACAGATGCAACATAGGAAAATGAAGCTTATCTTGCAAGGCACAAGTGGGTACTGCACAGCTACAAAGCTGCTTGGTGTGCTGTTATGAATTGGACACTGAATAGAAACTTTAAGGTGATCCTGTGAGGGATGTTCTCTCTCATGTAAGTGATGAGTTGGAGCAAGATAAGGTCAGCTGGCAAGTATTTCTCTGTCACAAGTGTAGCATCCTCGGTTATAGCTACAATTTATATATCTCTTTTCATTTACACTTCTTTACCTCAATATGTCTGAGTTTTATACCAAATGCTTTCAAAATGAATTATACATGGCTGACTACATTGCTCAGACTTTTAGGAATACATCTAAACACAGTGTACACCCTATTCTGTTCAGGAGGCCACTGTAATTATGCAGTTGTGAATCACACAAACTAACCTTCAGCCAATTGAGACATTCCATGTGAAGTGGTATTAATTATTTTCTTTTCTAAGTTCAATTATTCTGTTCAAAAATTCTCCAGCATACACTCTATTCCTCCTGACACTAGGTTTGACTTTTGCTTCTTTTCAAAAGTTATTATGCTTAATGAGCTTTTCCACATAAAACATTAGACATATTTTAGATGGCATTAGTGAAAGTTCCCCTTCCCCCAAAAGAATGGGTTTGATCTCTGTGAGAACAATATAGTGACTACTATGTTTTGTCCAATTATTTCTGATGTTTGCTGGATACACTCTGAAGTAATAAATGCCAAAGCTTGTATCTGTGTGGGCACAACAGTGTCATTCATATACTTGTTTCTTTGTGAAGAAGAGAGTAATTCACTGCTGTCTCTTTGCATCCCCATCCTGTAAACTATTAGATTATGCAATGTATTATTCTCACTGTTACCCAGATGGCTGGATGACTTTTTATCTTTATTTTGGTTTATTTTTTCTAAGTGTTATTTTTAAAGGAACAAAGCACATTACAAAGTTGGATATATCAGTAGAATAACAAGTTAGTCTAATCTCCAGGAAAAACTATAATGTGGTACAACGGCTACATTTCAGGGGGGAAAGATATATGACAAGCCAGAAGGTCAAAACAATAAAAAAGAGACTCTAAGGCCACTGTTTTAAGGTTCACATTTGTTATTACTAATAGAGAAGTGAGGGTAAGTGTCTGCCCTAATAGCAACAGCTTAATGATAAATTCAGCTACAATCAGCCCTCTTGCAAGCTGGTGATTTACTTCCTGGCCAAAACAGCAAACAGGCCATTTACCTGCTCCTGAAGGAAACTCTTATTGTCACTTAAAATGCTGAAATACTTTGGGCAATGAAAATACAATGTTCACATACATTTTAAGAGAAAGAAAGAAAGGAAGGAAGGAAGGAAATATTCAATCTATAGATCACAAACCATCAATACGTGGAGTATACAAGGAATGCAAGCTATCTGACTTCTTTGAAAATATAGATCAGTGGACCTATGGATTTTTATTAGCATCCTACAGGCCACTTCTCACATCACTTTGAATTATTTGGATATCAGGGCAGAACTAGGGTTGCCAGGTCCCCTCATCACTCCAGTGGGGGATTTGGGGCATTCTGAGGATGGGCAGGGAAATTGCATGGGGACACTCTGTTATCTGGGTGAAATTCTATGGGTTTTTTGCCCTCAAACCATAGAGTTTGCCCCCTGCCCGATGTCCCTGACATGATGACATAATTTCCAGGTGATGTCATCTCATTGGGGATGTCATGCAACAATGTCCCTGTTTAGGGGTGGGGTTTCCTCCACTGGCTAGCTGGTCCATGGTAGGGAGAAGCTCCTGAAACCAGAGGATCTCCCACCCAGTCCTGGGAGCTGGCAAGCCTAGGCAGAACTGGTAGAGCAAGTGTTAAGGAGAAAAAATAGCAATTAACATTTTATCTAATAGAACATAATGTTAGCATGGGTTGGTTTGTGCTATAAACCACCTCAGCATGTTTGTAGACTGACAGCCTGAATGCTACAAGAGAGCATTAATCAAGGGTCTTTATTTAATCCTCAAGAACTTCTCTTACTCATGGCCATAAGCAACAACCCAAGTTTACAGTACAATAACCATTCTTTTAGGACCATCCAGAAATCACCTTACAATACAGACCTGTCTGGAAAGCTAATCTACCGTTCAGGTAATTCAATCGTCTTGCTGGGGTCATCCCATCTCCCCACTTTGTGTCTCATCTGGTGACATCCTCCTCCTTTTCCTCCTTATCTTAGTTTCTGGACATTTCTGTCTTTCTCCTGTTATCTTTACAGAAATCAAAGTCCATAATAGGAAGCTGGATCTTGCACTTTTGGCCAATGCCATTGTGGATGAGAATTCTTGGCCAAATTAGGCCTTCAGCAGCACTTTCCATAACTGGGTCAAGGTAAACTCAGTTACATAGGAAAGTCATCTTAAGCCCTCCATTTTTATATGCAGCTCTGCTCCCAAACCTTCTTCCAATGCAGAAATCACAGGATTCCCACCTCTATATGGTAACTGCTTACCTCTAGAACTTCTCCCAGCACCATGAACATCATGTCACCGGACCATCCTCTTCAAGACAAGCAGACTATGGTCTCTTGCATTCTGATTTCCTGCCTGAAGTGATCCTTCATATTTTCCTTTTTGCTCCCACGTTTTAACTTCTCCCATTTGTAGCAGGTCTCCTTTTCCCTCTATGGTTTTAGCAAACCCACATTGGAACAGAAATTCCCCTCTGCATTACATGCTGCTGTCACTTCCTTTGATCATCAGAGTTTATAGTACCTTCTGCATAGATTTATGGCCATTTTATTACTGTTCAGGGGTGACTTTGCAGCAGGCCTGTAGCCTGCATGGGGCCCTGGGGGCCCGCCCCCCTGAGGATTTTGCGGGCCCCTCCCAGATCCTCTCCTCCCCCCTCCTCGGACTCGGAGCACTCAGGAAAGTTAGACAGTAGACCTCGCTCCGCTCTGCCTGCCCTGCCTCCACTGCTCCACCCCTCCCCAGCACTCATAAGGCGGGGTTAATCCACTCCGCCTCTGCTCCGACCGACCTGCAGTGCACACTGCCCTTCGCGCCTAAAAAATGACTGCTGCTGCACGTGTCATGAGCGAAGCTTGCAGCTGCCCTTCTGGAACCGAGGTGAGTGAGTGCCCAGAGACCGCTCTGACCGTGGGCCCTGCCGGTTCTCCGCCGCTCCACCCGAAGCCTTCTTCCCCCCAAGGAGATGTTCCGCTCCCACCTGCCCATCTCCAGTCCCATGGTGGCCCCTACTGGGAGGCTTTGCAAAGTGCCCAAAGCACTCTGGGGACTCCTGTGAAGGGGAGGCGGGAAGAAGGGCCCCTTGCGGGCACAGGTGAACCGCAAAAACAATGCAGGGGTGGCTTGAGAAAGGGGAGGGGGAAGGAGACGAGGCACCTCGCTCTGTGGCTCACACGCTGGGAAGGAAGGGGGCGGAGGGGGGAGCACGCGAGCAGAGTTGCGTCTGGCAGCCCCGCGCCTGGGAAACTGTTCCATCAGCGTGGCTGCCCTCTGCAGTCTGCAAGAGGCAACATTCGGCCGCGAGTGGCCTTTAAGGGCGCAGGAGTGCGTGAAGCTCCGCTGCTCGCTGTACTTTGGCTGTAGCCTCCCCCCCGGGCAGTCGACCCTGCCCAAATCCAGTTAATCACCCTTTCTGCCGCGGGGGGGGGGGCTGTTATTGTTAATTGTCCCCTTCCCCCTTTTCAAGATCCACCCAGAGACAAAACTTTTTTAAAAAAGAATGGGAGGAGGGCGATGATGAGGTAAGGGCATTTTACCCTTTTGTAGTCATTGATCTGAGCGATGGCAGGAAGGGGGGCAGGGAGAGCCAAGGAGATCTGGCATTTCCAGTGTGCAATGTCTAAAGGAACCCTCTTCTTTGGCCCACTGGAGGTTGTTTCTCTATGCAGGCTTTTTTAGTAGTGTGTGTGTGTGTACACACCCAATCTGAGGCATCAAAAGTTGCTAAACTAATGGCAAGGTGAACCTCTGAGCTGGATTGCTGCCCACTGTGAGAGCAAGTGGTTGTGTTGTGTTCCACTGTAATCTACCTCTTGGCAGGCTCGATCATACTGGGCCCCCTGAGAAAACATGGGCCCCCTGAGCAAAAAGTTGTTAGCTACGCTCCTGCTTCGCAGTCAGTATGGCATTGGCCCAGGGTTTTTGGATGTGGTTTTGAGCTGCACTTTCCCCTCCCAGTTCAGAAAATGTGAATGCTAGATGCAGAATCAACCCCTATAAGAACCCCCCCCCCCAGTTAGGAATTCCTTCTTTACTATGCAAAAATCCCCCCTGCCCTACCTTTTGGTCCCATCTCAGGCAACTCTTCATCTATCTCTTATTGTTGTGTTAGTTTCTCTGGACTAGTCATGTGAGAGGAAAACAATTTGATATAGACCACTTCTAATAGTAGCCCCTCAGAATGATGGTAGGGAACTGTATGACGGCTTTCCATATTTAAAAGAAGCAAACTCTCTTTGACTAGAAAATTAGAAAGTACACATTCTGTGATTTTGAAAGCATGTCCATATTTTTGAGGGGTCATGATGGAGCATAAATTTTGCATTCTGAATGTCCTAGGTTCAATTTTTAGCATTTCCTGTTAAAGGAGACAGCAGGTTTGGGGATGATCTTTCTCTGCTCATAATGTTGGAAGGCTGCTGCCAGTCAAAGTAAACAATAATGTGCTGTGGACTGTCTTAGTATTAGACAGTTCTGTCTTAGAATCTTAGTATTAGACAGCCTTAAGTGTACAGCTGTTTCCACTGGCCAATATGTCTTAGTTTCAAACTTGGTCATTATATATTTTTTTATATAAAACTATACGTAGGGTGGCAGGAGTAATTGTGTAGGTCAAAAACTAACCATCTCTTAATATTTTAGTGCTATACTAAAGTTTAAAGTAAAATAAAGTGTACTTAAGTTGATTGTGTATGCATTCTATTTGCTCTGGTCCCCCCTTTTAAAGATCCTGCCTCTGTAGTAATGATGATGACGATGATGATGAAGAAGATGCAAATGAAATTAACTTTTAATAAAGTAGATCAATCTGTTCACTAATTTAGATAGCTTATCCATAAATGAAAATAAAACCTGGGGATATTTCAAGACATCATACAACATCCATACATTCCACTGAAAACACTGGAGTTTAAGTAACCTTAAATAATTTTGACTGCACCTCTTATTGGGTTTAATAGAAAAAAATATATTGAATCTTCCATTTCATATTAAGCTTCAGCTTACTATTGCAATGTGCATTGTATTATACACCAGCTCCTGCTGCAAGGAGAAACTATGTATTCAAGGGAATTCAACAAGCACTGGTTCAAAATGTGCAGTAAAGAACAACTTTTGTTTGTAGTCTCAGTTCCTCAAGGACAGTGCCAGTAAGTGCTCCTTTCATGCTTGGCTTCAAGGCAGATAAGCAAACTCCTCAAATTAATTACTGTTCAGATGTGACAAGTGTGGTCTGTGTAGTTTTCTTCTGTTGCCCAGATCACATTTTTCTAGCTACGTTGGCTTCATTTCTTCCTGCTCTTATACACCAAAAGGAAAAAATAATAATGAAAAGAGTTCATTCCTGTTAGATCGCCGCTAACAAAGATCTGGAGAGTGATTTCAACAAAGGTGATCAGCTTTATTGTAGGTACGAACAAGCGCTTGAAAGAAGTCATAACCAGAACAACTTAACATTGGGAGCTAGGCTCCTTTTAAACATTCCCGGGCTAACGTAGCCACGTTTATTTACAATAAACAACCAATGAGGTTGTGCAGATAACGTCCAATGAAAGTCCTTCCCTCACAGGAAATTAGTATGGTTCTGATTGGTCACTGTTGTGGAGCGACCAATAGCAAGTTGGCTCGGAGGAGCCTTCCTCTGGCTCGAGCTTATCATGGAGAGTTAATGCGGCAATTCATGTAAGTCTTTTTGAATACACCACAATTCCTTTCTGACCCCCCTTGTAGAACCTGGGCAAACACACTTATTACTATGAATGATGCAAAAAAGATTAAATACGGGATTAAAAAGTGTGTTTCCTTTGCTTACAGCAGAGCTCTTCACACTATGAAAATCCCCTAAGCTCTCTTTCCCAAAGCACCTTAACGTGTGCTGAAATATTGGGATTCGAATTAGAGGCTAATCAGGAGCAACAGATAAAGTGACGTGTCTCAGCCCTGCCTTTTTTGTAACCAATTACTCCAGGTTCCTTGTGCTCATGCCTTCCCTGCACTTTCTTTAATTAGCACTTTATTAGCTTGGCTTCAGAGAGTTGAGCCTAGAGAAAACTTCAGCAGATTTGCCAAATGGTCGCCAAGCAGAAGGTGATTAAATTTAGTCTTAAACAATAGGCAGTCTTCAAATCTCAGAGTGCTTTTTTAAGGACATGATCCCAAATATTTTGCTCCCACGGGCATGTTGTGTTGCTGTCAGTAACTGTATTTGAAAAGCAGTCTCCCATCATTAAGCTATTTCTCTGTCTGCTGTTGATTGAGATCTATTATTATTATAAGAAGAATCTTGACATTCTCCTCTTGCTTCAGCTGTAAAATGCAGCCTGAATTGTGTTGACAGGACAAGGAAATGCAGGTTACGTGCCAATCACAAAATTGTTCAGCTGGAAGAATAACACACACACATAAAAACACCTCACATGGAGGCAGAACTCTCCATGTCCCAAGCCATAAACAGCTAGTTAATATCATTCTGATAATTGTGCACAGCAGGCAAGTATAAGGTGCAACCAAGGTGTTTTCTAATTGAGACACCTGGAGGAAAAGGACAAGACTAATTAACAAATAACAGAAGCACATTTTGCTCCAGGGGAAAAAGTGAAGTTACTGTTGTATCTAACCTGTGTTAATGTCTTCTTGCCCTCAGAAACATTGATCTGCTAACCCTAGAAATGATGGTATTTCCCATTTGTTAAAGGGAGAACTTTTGAAACTATCACCAGGCAAGCGGGGGGGGGGGAATCAAATTTTGTCAAATTTCAAATCATTTCATACATGCCAGAGTGTCCTGGCTGATACTTCATTTCTCCACTGCTAGATTCACCAACAGGTGGCAATAGATTGATTGCCTATATGAAAGAACCATTTCCATAGGGTGCTGTTTTAATCTGGAATATTAATTTTGTGTAAGATTGGTCCAAGAAAAAAGCAATTAGCAAAGAAGTCACAGTAGCATAAGACTGTATTTTTCCCAGTATACAAAATTCTGGTACCTTTGAAATATACCCCAGAATTCTTATAAGTTGTAATGAAGCCAGAAGGATGGGAAAAAATTGTTACCAGTGAAACTAGTCTATGGCCCCGGTCACACAGAGCATTTGCCCAGGTGAAGGCATGGGAGACCCGCGGAGTATCTGGGCGCGATCATACGGGAACATCTGGGAGGCGTAGCACTCCTGTGGTGACCACGTGGCAAGCCGCCGAAGCCGCGCAGTAAAAAACTAGTACACCGCATGTACTAGCAAATGCTTTGCCATGGGCCACCTATGGAAGCCTTCCGGTGTGATCGCACCGGCATGCGGCTTCCTCCCCCGTCGTCCTCTTTGCTGTGGGGAAGCCGTCGTCGCGTCTGATAGCATAATAGCGCATCAGAATGCGACGGCACAAATAGCCACGCTCCCCCCCCCACGTTTTCCGGCACGTCTGGACGGAGTTTATGCGGTTTTACTTATAACACTGGAAGGGGCTTTGTAGGTAGGGAAATATGAAACATAGTAGTGACACACATGAACCGTCCTGACCAAAGCACTACAATTCCCAAATGCTGAATCTTGCTGACATTAAAATATTGTTGTTGCTATCAGATTTACTGTTCACAGGAAGCTTGGCAAATTGTAGTTGTCAGAGTTGTCAAAATGGGTATACTAAAGTACAATGATCTGAACTAATTGGTCAAAAAACCCTGGGCTCAGTTCATAGTAAGCAACATCAGAGGATTTCATTGCTCTTGTAAGTACCTCATATAATTTTAACTCACCATCTAGACCAGGTGCCTCATTTACAATCCCTGTCACAATCTCAGTTACCATCAAGTCAGACATTGCAAGAAATGACTCCAGAAAACTTTCTGGCTCTCATTTATTATTAATTTATTTAGTACATTTTTATTCTGGAACTGAGGGTGATGTTGCAAGGTGCTGTTAGTCAATGACGATGGTACACATGGACTGAAGAGTTAGCCTATCCTGAAGTGGGTTGTATTCCCCTGAAGGAAAAAGGTTCACAGCTTGGGGTTACTCTCGAATCCTCACCTATGGTTGCAGACCCGAATCGCCTTGGTGGCACATAGTGCCTTCTGTGAGTTTTGGTTAAGACTCCTGCTATGGCCATTCCTTGAAAGTGTGATCTGGTCATGGGGATCCATACTTTGATTATATCCAGGGTAGATTACTGTAATGCACTTTACATGGCCTGGAAACCAGCTCATTCAACATATAGCTGCCAGGCTATTTTCGAAGGCCACTAACAGGGTTTACTGAAAGATCTGCAATGACTGCCCATTTGTTTCCAGACACAATTCAAAGTGCTGGTTCTTACCTTTAAAGCTCTAAATGGCTTGTAATTGGGGTGCTTGAGGAATCACCTCCTCCAGTATTATCCAGCCCACCAATTAAGATCTGCCTCACAAGCCCTGCTCTTTGTGCCTCTTCCTTCAGAAGTAATACGAATGGCAACTAAAGCCCATTTGGTATGGTGGTTAAGAGCAGAGGACTCTAATCTAGAGAACTGGGTTTGATTCCTCTCTCCTCCACATGGAGCCAACTGGGTGACCTTGGGTCAGTCACAGTTGTCTCAGAGCTGTTCTCTCAAGAGCAGTTCTGGAAAGAGCTCTCTCAGCCCCACCTACCTTGCAGGGTGTCTGTTGTGGGGAGAGCCAGGGAAGGTGATTGTAAGCTGCTCTGAGTGAAGGGTGGGGTATAAATCCAACTCTTTAGTTGTGGTCACATGCACCAGTTGAAGCGGAGGGAAGTGAGACTATTGCTTCTGGAGGAATTTGACACGCAGTTGCACGATCACACCTCCTTTTGTAGCTGCAGGCACAGCCCATCACTGTGTGATCAGACACAGCTGTGGGTGAGTCAGTCCCCCCCTCGTTTATTTCCCTTGCACATAAATGAGGAATCACATCTCCACACTGAGGGCCCCCTGTGGAGTATGTGCATACTGCAAAGGGGAAAAAAACAACGGCACTGAGCTGGGATGGCCTGATCAGACCATCCCAGTGGCATTCATGCATGCTTGCACGATCAGACATGGAGAAAGTCCATCCATGGCCCATTGGAACCTGTTAGAGCTGGACTTTCCCCGCTGTCTTTTAATTCTGCTTCTGTTGTAGAGCAGCACAGGTTGCTGACAACTGCGGGATGCTTCCCAGATGTTGCTGTCTGATCATGCCCTTTAGAGCCATCAGTGCCTATGTTGGATCTACTGGTGCATGTGATCACAGCCTTTTCCTCCTCTTCCTCCTCTGGAAGGCCCATCTCTTTGAGACTAGCCTGGCACCTTCATCACTTTGCTTTAAGTGTCAGGCTAAGATATTTCTGTACACAAAGGTTTTGTTCTGTTCATGCAGGGTTGATCTTTTAACACTATTTTAGTCTAGCAATTGTTATTTTAAGCTATCAGTGGTGTGGCGTATGTTTTTTTTCTTGTTGGGCTGGGGTTTTAATGCAATTTTTGCATGATGGGTTGGATTTTAATTAATATCTTTATTTTTTTAATCATGCAGAGGAGAGGCAGCATGCCATTTTTGCAAATAAATAATACATCATTTCCACCTCTCCTCACATTGATCCTCTGAGACAAGACAGGCTGAGAGGCAAGTTAAAGCAGATAGTGCCTGATCCAAGGTCACCCTGCAAATTTTATGTCAGAATGGGGGATTTTATGTCAGAATGGGGTCACCCAGAATGGGGTCACCCAGATCTTAGTTTGACATCCTAACCACTATACCACACTGTCCAAGTGGTTCTCTAACTGCAATAAAATATAGAAATATCCAGAAAAATGTAATTTGGGGTGTGGGTCATGTAATGAGTTACATTATATAGCATTGCCTTAGCTGAAATAGAATGAAAAATAGATTACACTTCAGCAGCCATGTTACCCAAAGAGGCAGTCTCCTATTTGATTAGGGGAATTTGCTTAAGGAAATAGAGGTGGATAACCAGGATCTCCACCAATGTATACCATGATTTTTCCCCTTTAGGAGAACCCTCAAAATAACCAGGAAGATGTTCAACTAGAAAGGTTTTTATTGAAAGAGAAATAAGAGGGTAAAACACACATACAAACACACTTAAAACACGCAAGCTAGCTAAGAGGAAATCAAGGAGGAAAGAGGAAAGGTTTTTTGGGGGAAGTGTAATATTTACCAATCTTGCAGAGGTCTGGGAAGCAGGAGCAAAATGACCAGCATTTATGAACAGAAGAAAAGAAACCCAAAAAGTGGGAGTGCGTGCTGTTGGTACTAGGAGCACACATACAATGCTATGGTGCACAGTGCTGGTAGTTATGGGAAAAATGTTCGCTGAGGCTGTCTGGTGTGTTTGCCCCAAAAACAAAGACATGATGGCTTTTCCAGGGATGAACAATGCTCTTGGGAAAACTGGATGAGATCACCAGGGGTGAACTATAGGTGTTAATGTTTCCCGATTACCCTCTGAGTACCGGTCAGGAAAGCTACCAGGTTTTGTGAATAGTGTTGAGTGTTGCTAAATTAGGGTAAATGAGTAAGGGGGAAGTGAGGCTGGAGTTGTCAGGATTAGTCCAATGTGAGGTAATAGTTTCTAAGTATGTATCCCTCAGGTGTGGAGAGGTTTGTTAGTCAGCCGCTTATGACTCACCTTCAGAAATATTTTCCCCAGGCTTGTCTCTGCCTGGCATCCATTTTATGTCATTTTGGGCCAGGCAGTGAATTGCAGCCCATGATATCTGAACTGATATATTAGGAAGGGTGTTTATAGTTTTTTTAACTATAAACGACGCCTCAGCAAGAGGAGGGGTCTGGTTGCTAACAGCTACACATCATCTTTTTGGCACACAGGCCAGAACTATCACCTTTTCTATCTGTTAGGCAAGCTTTATTTTAAATTTACTTCCTGTTATCATAGAAACAAAGCCTATTTTGGCTTTAGGCTAGTTCAACTAATCCCAGATATTCTAGTGGTTTTGGGTCATTTATAACCAAAGCCAATGTAAGAAAAGGTTTTTGTGTGGTGAGCCAAGGGATGTATTTCATGAGTGATAGCACCCACTGAGGCTGCTGCATTGGAATACCATTTTGGATCTTCTCATAATACTGGCAAAATATCATGAAAATGAATCTTCTGCCATGTAGGAAGTCACATGGAAACATTTGGTTCTCTGTGTAATCAAGCTGATCAGTCAATTGCTACACTGAGGCTATTTCAGATGGTCAGTGTTGATTTTAATGCACCGTTCCCCCAAACACGTGCAATTAAGTAATATCAAGGCTCAAGAGCTGGTTATGCCATGAGCAGGCTGTAGTCCAGCTGTTTCCAGCTCTCAGTAATAATAGCTATTTCTTTCTGGACCATATTCTGTGTCTTGAAGGTACAGCTGGGATTCTGAGTGATCCCATATCTAAAGGCCTGGGGAGGGGGAGAGAAGGTGTGTTTAGACTGATGGCTCTTAATGTGGCCATTAATATCTATAAACAGGACATTGAATCTTAATAGAAACTAAATGTTTCCCTTCTACTAAATGAGGCAAATTAGTGCAACAAAACTAGAATGACTGTAGAATCACTAATTATTGCTGTTGTAAATATTCCCAGTAGTCATGTATGGCTGCGAGAGTTGGACTATAAGGAAGGCCGAGAGCCGAAGAATAGATTCTTTTGAACTATGGTGCTGGAGAAGACTCTTGAGAGTTCCTTGGACTGCAAGAAGATCAAATCAGTCAATCCTAAAAGAAATCAACCCTGACTGTTCCCTGGAAGGCCAGATAATGAAACTGAAGCTCAAATACTTTGGCCACCAAATGAGAAGGGAGCACTCACTGGAGAAGACCCTGATGCTGGGAAAGATTGAAGGTCAAAGACGACGGGGACGGCAAAGGATGAGATGGTTGGACAGTGTCATTGATGCAACAAACATGAAACTGAGCAAACTTCAGAGGACAGCGGAAGACAGGAGGGCCTGGCGGGATCTAGTCTATGGGGTCGCGAAGAGTCGGACTTGACTGTGCGACTGAACAACAACAAAATATTCACTGTCCTTATTTTTTTAAATACACATTTGAACTTTGCTTGAAAATGTGACAGACCTTTTCCATTTCATGGCCTTTTGGTCTCAAGTCACTTAAAATATTTATCTCTCTTTCAACTAAGTTGAACACTTCAAGGGGGCTGCAAAAACTTACAGCACAATATGCTAGTCTTTAAGACTCTTGTGCTGTTTTTGTAACAAGGATGTGTCTTGCTAGCTAGCAAGGTCCTCACTTCAAGTTGCATGTGTGTGTGTGAGGAAGGGGGAAATACTCCATAATAGCCTCCTAGAACTACCCCATCTAGTGTTCCATTTGAAGAAGAGTAAAAAGCATTGTGAAATGAAGTTGATGCTGAAATTTATATCACCCAGGATGTAATTAGCCACCTTGGAATTTAGCCAGAGCAAAACTGCTGTACAAAAAAGAACATCAAATAAATAACAGATGTTTGATACTAGGGAGATGAGAGTCATATAAGTAAGTATAAAGAGGGAAGAATATATCTAAATTGCCCTGTTTGGGTTACAAAGATTCTGGAATATTAACATAGTTCCCTTAAGAAAATATACTCTTGTTACCATAATAATAAGAATATCTTGCTTCAGAAACCAACAGGCAAGACATTCCAAAATAACATTAGGATGAGTACAATTAGGAATAAGTAAGTGAAGTGGATGCCATAGTTGGGCCAGGGGAAGCAAATCAATTTGAATAGCCTTATAGCCAAGGAACCCTACTCCACACAGGTAGGTTATAGGTCAGAGAACTCAAGAGGTATAACTGGAACAGTAAAGGTCAATGCAGAGTCACAGGTGGAACCAAGGCACCCTAACAAATCTGTTGCTCCACAATTACCAATAGCAGTTGCTTCCTGTTTCCTTTTATGAAGGATGCTGGGAAGCTGCAGCCAGAAATGCAGGGAAAGATGTGGTTTCTACAGAGCTTATACTTCATGGCAGGATGGGGCTGAAGATCAATGCCTGATAGTTAAAGTGGTAGTTTTTTTGCAGTGCATGTTTTAAGGAAGCTTTGTGTTAAAAGCGGTTTTTAATGCCAATCATGTCAAAAGATGGCCCTGGCCACACGGGGGGAAATGATGCAGCCAAAGTGCGGCTTTTTAGAGTTGCACCAAAAGAAACGTAGCGGCGGGATCAGACAGATCCCCTGAGCTGCCGCGCAGTTGCTCCCCGGCAACCGCGCCCGCACGCGAGCGGAGGCGGGGGGGGGGGGGGAAGCCACGGAAGGGAGAGCGATGCAGCCGACTGTGCATATGTGCGCATGTGCAGTTCTGCCGGGAGCCTCGAATGCTCCTGAAGACGGGCGCACCGGCAATCCCATGGCCCCGCTTGCTGCAGCGTTTCAGGTAGGTACTGCTCTTTTGTAGGTTCTTTTTTGCTGCACGTTATCGGCCTTCAAGGACGGATCAGGGACAGGTGGGCGCTGCTTCCCAGATGTTGTGGTGTGATTGTGTCCATTTGCTGCGCCCCCGATCCGTCCCTCTTGCAAGGGTAAACCTCCCGTGTGACCGGGGCCGATGTATGTAGCCTAAATGTCTTCATATAAAATGTAACCTGTGATATTAATAGGCTTAGGCGCATCTATCTTTTCATACAATTGGGTTGTTTGTAACATAAATACGCTAGTTTGTCTCAGCCCAATCAATTAACTACTTGCTAGTGTGTTTGCTGTCTGTATATAAGGATATGTTATAATTTGTAATTCCTCTGAATTCTTTGAATAGACTGGGGAAGAAATCTGAATGTAAGAAATTGGATTTGTCTGTAAATCATGGCTTACAGAGTCTACTGTTATAAAGAAATATCTCTGTGTGTCACATGCCGTCCCTGTACAGAATGTGTATGATTCAACTTTATAGACAGATCTGCACAAGCATCTGGTCAGACTATCACTTGAAACAAGATGAAGCAAAGGGAAAAGAGTCTGTATGTTTTTATTTTAGGAACTATAGACCCGAGAGCCATGCATATCAGTGTTATTACTGTATCTGTTCATCATTCCAGATTTTTGAATAGAACTATTTAAAGAGTTATTATTATTTTTATTTATTTAATTTATACCACACCCTATCCCAATGTCATACTACTTTTGAATATGAAGGTCTTGAGTATAAATAAAAGATACGTCCAGAACTTCCATGCCCTGCTTGCTTGGAAGACAATTTGCAATTGGAAACAGACTGCTGAACTCATGGACCGTAGTTTGATATGGCCAGGCAATCGTCAAGTACTTATGAGTCTTCACATCTTTTTTCTGTGGACACCTTAACTGCATTTTTGTACTTTTGTTCCCTGCTGACCTCTGATTTTGAGTTTGTCCAATGCCACTTTGCTGCGATTAGCAGATTTGCTTCACTTCTCTTTCACTTTTCCTTGTTTCAATTTTCACAAATTGAGTGGTGTTACCTCAAAGTGACGCGCTGGGGTCTTTTTGATGGTTCAGCATCGTATGTTGTTTCTGAGCTTCTTAATCCTGCTGGTTTCACTCCTGCTCTTCAAATTATTTCCTGTCTTTTTGACCTAGTGAACACTTTCACATGCTGTTTGCAGACAACCGTTAACTAAACCCAGCAGAGAGTCCAAACCTTGAGAAGTCTTTTAGCCACCTGTTTCCAAAGAAATAATGCCAGAGCTGATAGATAGAGAAGAAGGAAAGTATTGTGGGAATGAAGAGAGAGTGAGGTCCAAGTGGCACGAGGATCACTTAGTTAAAGCATTACCATTCAGGTTTACAGAAATGACAGATTAGTGAAGAAAAAGTGCAGATATTTTGATAATGGAATAAAGGAATCAAAAAGAAGAAATATCAGAACATACACATTTCAGGAGGAAGAGTTGGAGTTGGATTAATACCCCATCCTTCACTCAGAGTCTCAGGGCAGCTTACAATCCCCTTCCCTTCCTCTTCCCACAACAGACACCCTGTGAGGTAGGTGGGGCTGAGAGAGCTCTGAGACAAACTGCTCTTGAGAAAACCCCTCTGACAGAACTATGGCTTGCCCAAGGTCACCCAGCAGCTGCGAGTGGAGGAGTGGGGAATCAAACCCGGCTCTCCAGACTAGAGTCCACCGCTCTTAACCACTACACCAAACTGGCACTATAGGTATTAGTTTAAATAAATTGTTTTTTAGTTTCATGGCACTGTGATCATCCTCATTCTCTTTCAGCTTTCAGTGGCCATTGCTGTAACTGATCATCGAAGAATTCTGAGCCCACTGAGTCAACTGTTATTTATGAATAGGAGATACTACTCTTGGAGGAAAAGGAGGGATTCCTCTCCAATCTGGCTGGTTGACAAGGAGAGGGGAACCAGAGGTAATGATCTCATTATAGTCAAGGCCAGGACTATGAACAGGAGATCAAAAAAGTCATCATCAAGACAACCAACAACAGGAAGTGTCCTCAGGGACAAGGTGGGGTCAGAGTCACAGAAGAATCCTCTACACTACTGAGTGACTTCATCTCACCATCCTGCTGTTCCTCTGAGTATGTGCACAAAGAAAGGCAGAAGGTGAACTATCCTTGCTTTTATGCATATATAATCGCTGTATGGATTTCCTGTATGCATATATACTCACCGTATGGACTATGGGTGCTTGTGACCAATCAGCTGGGTTTCCACAACCCATAGAGGGCCTAGGGCCATGGGTTGAAGACTATGGAACTAGAGAATGGTTGACTGAAGACAAAAACTCTTCACATATATAAAGTGAAATCTTTGAATCTAAAAAATGCTATCTCCACCTGAGGCATTTGGGTCAAAATCCTAGATAAATGTATGCAGCAAATTTATGTGTTGTACTATACTTTTCTACTATCCTCCCCCCCCCCCCCATCATCAGTGTAATTTGTTTTTACATATGTATTTTAGGACTGGAGCCTGTATTGGCTTTGAAAAACTATTCAGCAGCCAGCTTGAAGAAATTGATTCTTTATGAGTGAGCTGCTCCACTGGTCCAGCAGAACTCTGGAATCTGTAAGAACTCGCCAGATTGTAGTGGAGAGGTCTTTACACTTTCTTCATGCAAGATTTCTGTTCAAAAATACTTGAATGATCTTTTTTGGCACCCATAACCAATAGGTGGCAGCACTTGATCCACTATTTGTCAGTGGTGTTCCTTCCATTGATTTAGATGTGCTATTTGGGACTGAGACGTGATACGCTGCAAAGAAATAAACAGGTCAGCACTAATTCAAATAACTTAACATAGTACCCCAAGAAGATTAACATTTTCCCCATTTAACATCAATATTCTTATCAAGGTTTCTGCATTGTTATTAGTTTACATTACCGCATACACATAAGAGATCACTTCCACATGGTAACTTGTAATAGCTGGCTGTAATAGTACTCGAGATATGGAATCTATTGATTGCACAGAAAGTTTACATTAGCTCCTGGTATTCCTGGAATTTCTGCACAGAAGTAGCCTTCCACATAGTTAAGGTAATTTAAGTGTACAGTAGCTGTCAAATGTTGGTAATATATAGACACCTTCCATGCTGACTCCAAATCTTTCCTCACAACTTCATATAAGGGAAGTAGCTTGCATCTGACAAAGCCCGTTCAACGTCTGTTCAAACTCTGATTTACAAATTGTTCTTGACTATCAGAGTCATCAAATTCAGGAGCCACAAGATACTTTAATTTCCCAAGAACTTAAAACATACAAGTAGGAGCTTGTTGGAAGGACATTTTGCATGAACAGCCAGGCTCACAACATTCTTACTCCAGTGCCATGCAAACCATAAAGCAGGGCCTACAGTCACAGTGCCCTGACCTGGATGGCCCAGGCCAGCCCAATCTTGTCAGACCTCGAAGCTAAGCAGGGTCAGCCCTGGTTAGTGTTTGGACAGAAAAACACCAAAGAGGCTACACAGAGGCAGGCAATGCCAAACCACCTCTGAATGTCTCTGGCCCTGAAAGCCATATGGGGTAGCTATGAGCAATGCTCCCTCTAAGCTGTGGAGTCTTGTGAGCAAAAAATCTACTTTGGCCCTGTCCACACGAGGGGTTTTGGGCCGGGAGTGGGCCGGATCGGGGCCGGAGCAAACGGGCGCGATCCCACTGCAACATCTGGGCAGCGTTTGCGCACCCGTCCCCGATCTGGCCCTTCCCCCGAAGAGACGCATCAAAAATGAACCACCTACTGAGGTGGTTCATCCACGACAGCCGCATCAAGGCTGGCCATGGGATCGCCGGCCCGTCTTTCTGCCGGCGCATCCGCGGCTCCTGCCTGAACTGCGCATGCTCAGACATGCGCAGTTTGGCAGTCTCCCATTCCCCTCCGTCAATTCCCCTGGCATCTGATCATGCCGGGGAGGGAATGTGCTGCGGCTCAGGGGATCAATGTGATCCCGTTGCAGCCTGTTTCTTTTGGTGCGGCTTTCAAAAGCCGCACTTCAGCCCGTCCCTTTCCCCCCCGTGTGGCAGGGGCCTTTGTAAAGTTGTGAGTGAGTGATTTGGCTACTGCATAAATTAGTTTGCTCTGGAGCCATCCTTCCTGAGCTGACAAAAATCTGTGAGCCAGAGGCTAAAAAACTGTGAGCTAGCTCACACTAACTCAGCTTAGAGGGAACACTGGCTATGAGTCAGCTGTGACTTGACTCTTTCCTCCACCACCACCACTGTGACAGCAGCAATGGCCAATGGGAATCTAATTCTTCTTCCACAGGTTTCTATTTTTGTTCATCATCCAGGACACTTGTGCCTTTTGAGAATGGCTGACAGTTATTCAACAGGTGTGACAGAACACAACTTAGGGATATAGTGGTGAGGAAAGTTGTTACCCTATGGCCTGTTCTCTGTTTCTGCAAAGGGGCTCTGCAGGAAGCGAAAGGCTAGAAACCTTCTATGTGAAGTTTATAGAACTCACTCTACCATGATTATGAATATTAGATCTATTCTGTACTCAATCCTACATGCCTATTTTAGGATGCTTCTGTTATGGTCTACATGACTGTGCTTTTCCCAGGCCCGTCTTGTGCACAGCAAAGGCAAAAATCCTTTACTAGCCTTCCCCCACTTCTGCGTCGAGACAAAGTCCAAAAGGAAAAACTTCTAGCCAGGTTAAAAATGCCACTTCGCCTGGCCAGTTGTATAAGTCTCTTGCAAATAATCTCCAAAAAAGGAGAGAACCTAGGCTAGAAAAAAAGCCTAAGAAAGTGTGGGTTTTAGGATAGAAATGCATGGAGCACTGCACCACACGTCTATCCTCGTCGAGCTCCGACCATCAAAAAAACGAATCTGCACGGTCTTCCTGTTTGGGGCGCACCCTATATTTGAAAAGAAAAAAATTAGCAGTCCTTTCAAGTCAAGCTCTACAGGTCTTCTCTCCTGATAGATGTGGCCTTACAGTTGATAATACAGTAATAAGTTTATTAAGTCTACATATTCCATGACCATTTGCTCCTTAGGTGCACTGGCAAAAGCAGGAAGATTTGGGAGGTGGGGCGTGGGAGAGGCCAGTTTGATGAAAAGTGACATTATATTCAAACATGCAGCTTCCATTACTTCATTCTAAAGTAGAGCCATTTCAGACAAAGGGAGATACTATTTCTGAATGTTTGAATTATCTCTCAGAACAGGATCATAATTTTATTTAGTGCAAACCAGCAAGGTAAATATAGGGGAATTAGGAGAGGGAAGGGATCTTCAGTTTTCTTGTGTAATTTATTGTGCCAGATGCTTCGGCCGCTAACTAACAAATATATTAAAAGCTGTTTACATGCCAAGTGCATTTCAACTTAGTTTTCTATAATTGCAACTGTTCTAATCCATTATTAGTATATCACTTTTGAAACACATCCTTCATAATATGTTGTGTATATGCTGACTCCTCATCCTGGAAACCCCTCCATCCCAACATTCCACACCATGGTCTCATCACTGGTTGCTACTCTACTGCCCATGAAGTCCAATTCCCTCACCATTAAGGTCAGGGATGGTGTTGTCCCTGCACCTTCGAAACTGAATGAAGCACCAGGTACCATTGGCAGGGAGGGTAATTGTCCAGCCAATAAGAGAGCAGGTAAGGAAGTCTTTATAAGGGCTCTCTGCTTCTGCTGTGTAGGCATTTTAAAAATGTGAATAAAGTCAAGGTACAGTAAGTCTTAGAAAGAGATCATGATAGGTGTTCTTTAACAAGTCTATAACTTATGAAGCAAAAGCCATTAGTCATCCTTTTGAAAAAAAAGAAGTGTAGCTTTCATTAGCTTCCATTTTTAACACCTAGATAAATCAGGTGGATGACACCTGCTCAAAAAAAGAAAAGTTCATTCTCTTTTATATGCTGTGAAAAATTAGCTGTTGCTAAAAGGCAATTTTAGCTCAAATAAGGGAAAAATAAGGGATCAGTTAAGTTGTTGCAGCTTTCCTCCAGGAATCCCTGGAATTCAAATTTGGCTAAATGGTGAAATGTTTATTTTACAGATCCCACAAATGCCCTCCACCATCCAAAGAAGGATCCCACAAATCCCCTCAATCATTCATGAGGAAAGAAGTGACTAAAACTAAGTTTTCTATACATAACCTCCAGGTGTTTGTTCAGTACAATCCCATTTAAGCCTGTAGCCAGCCTCCTCAGCCTAGAACCTGGGGTGATCTTTCCTGAGAGAGAGACACCCCAAAAACAACCTCTGAACCTCCACAAGCAGTGCCCTATGAAGCCAGACTTGGCTTAAACAGTGACTTTTTCTGGGAGGCTAGGAAAACCACATCTTGGCTGAGAAATCTCTGCCAAGCATTCTCCATGCAAAGCACACACCCCCCCCCGCCGCCGCCTATCCTTTCAGCTTAGTCCAAAGAGAACTAGAATGGGCAAGTCTCTGCCCTTGCCTCAGGCATCTTCTACTGACCAAATGGCTAGTCTTTTGTCTGTCAAATGTACAGGCAGGCAGGGACAAGAAGCCTCTGGTCTGTGCTGTTGTCATGAATGAAGTGTGTTCCATATTTCCATCCTCCTCTCCTGTTTCACCTATCTGCATTCTTATGCCGATGCCAGACCTATCAAGGAAACATTAACTCTCCATGACTAGTGAATGGTCAGCCATTCAGGTTCATCCTGCCACACATTAAGAAACTTCATTCCTTTTGTCTGGTACTAGGGAAACGCCAGACCACTCTATTGTTCCACAATGGACAGCCCCAGTACAGTCATCCAACACCTGGCTTCTGTTGTTAAATCCAGACCCTGCCTCTCTGGAAGCTCATTGGTCATATCTAGGCCTTGCCCATCCTGATGCCACACACCCCTGGGACTCATCATTGATCTAGGTAATCTATTGTTCTCACCTGAGACCAGCCCCCAGGGCCGCCTATTGGTCTTCATTGTTTTCCTAGGTCAATATCCCAGCGAACACATGGCCTCAGTGTGTGCCTCTGCCCTGATGCCAACTGGCAGACCACCCCTAAACCTTCAGGGTTTAGGCCATAATCTCATCTCCATGGACCCTGAACACCTGGACAGGTAATATTACCCAGTAACTGACCCATCTATTCACTATCAATCACCTCTGCTTTCTTAGTTCTGTATTGCTTGCTCTTTTGTATGTTTAGTGTGCTTGTACTTAGGGAAATTCTTTAATTAAAAAACTATTTAATTTACTCTTCAGATCTGGAGTTTTCCTACTGTGCTGGACCTTGGTTAGGCTTACCAAGTGCCGGTGGGGGATCTGCATGTCTTGGCAGGATCCCTGCTGCGGGGACGGCAACACGCATTGCACCGCCGTTGCCAGGGTGTGACGCTACGCGTCGTTCTGGCAACGGGGCTGTTAGGAGTCCCGTTGCCAGAGCAACGCATAGCATCACATCCTGGCGACGGTGGGTGCAACGCGTGTCGCCATCCCCGCGGCAGGGATCCTGCCAAGACACACAGATCTCCCGCCGGCACTTGGTAAGCCTAACCTTGGTATACAAGTGGTGTGTGATTCATGTACCCCTCTGGCCTATGCTGTCATATAGCTAAACCCTGCAAACAACAAAGTAGGCCATTGGTGGTAACAGGCCATTCTAGACAGGACTCTATGAATTGTTTTAGATTTTTGCCTTGAGATTTATTCTTGCTGTGTGATTTGGACTCTGTGGCATTAACACAACTTCTATGTCCTCCTGCTTTCCTGACTACCTCACCGTTCAGATAATTTACAAAGTTATCAATCACATTTGAAGATATTTTCACCATTGACATGTAAATCATTTTGCTTTACCCACATTTATAAAGCTAGTTTACAGACATCATTGGAGGGAAATATGGCTCTGACTCACCACTCATTGGGGTCTGGGAGGTAGGCAAAGCAAAGGAAGCATGTCGTGTTGCCCACAAGCTGTGGGGGAGAGGCCAGCTGCACAGATTGGTCTGCTGCATAAGCCAACATGGCTGGAGTGAGCTCGGGGAGCCAGCGCCTTTAAAAACCCACTCCCTAGCTGGCTTGCCCTCTCTTCAGGCCTTCAGCTTTTTCTGATCAGGAGCACTTCTGAGGCAACTGCAACTACATGCTCTAACCCAGCCCCTTCCTAATACCAATAAGCTGCAGATCAGGTTTTAAAGGGGCTACAGGCAGGCCATGTGCTCCAATGTATCAGCTGTTTTGAGGCACCCCAGATTTTTTTCCTTTTAAATTCATCTGGCTAGAGAATGTTCTTTGCTTTCACCCTGGTTGTTTATACGGCATCCATCTCAAGCAGTCGGGGGTTTGAGCAGAAAAGCTCCAGGCAGCAGCAGGCAGCTTTAGGGGTTCCTGCGTTAGCAGGACCCAGAGGTATTGGGCTTCTTAAAGGGGCAGTAGGGGTACCCCACATTGCAGGCATTATTTTGTCTCAGCTGTGTTTAGCTATCAAGAATGGGGCTGATTTTTTAAAGGGACATAGGGCTAAGGCAACTTCAGCTTTATTACCGGGCATTGGATGCTTTCATGGGGAGATCAGGCTTTTCCAGGGTATTGTTTATAATACATAATGAATAAATAATATAAATAAAAGGTGTGGGGGTTAATTAAATGGTGCAGTTACAGCTTAAGTGGAATGTGTTTTCATTTGGTATTCTGGTAATTGATCTTGTTTGTTGTTTGGTAGCATTTAATAATTTGCATTTTATAATTAAGTAGCAGCAGTGATTTGTTGCACAAACCTGTACTTTAGGGTCTGTATTTAATTTGGATTTTCCCCCACATTCATAGTAAATTTGTGGTGGGACTAGGACACTTGATGGGGGGATTTCTTGTAAGCCTCATTAAGTCTAAATAATATATGTTGTTTTTTGGCCATGCCTCCTAAGAAGTCTGCCACCCCTAAAAAGGCCAAGGCTGGTTCCCAGCCTGTGGTAACCAAAGGAAGAAAACCCACTGGGGAAAAGGTTCAGGCCTCTTCTGCTTGGCCGCTATTACCCAATGAGGTAGTCTCCTATTTAATTGGGGGGATGATGATGATGGTGATAATAATAATAATTGTTATTATTATTGATTTGATCTCTATCCCACCCTCCCCACCGAGGCGGGCTCAGGGCAGCTTACAACATTCATAAAAACAGATACAATTAAAACATCAGCAAACAAATAAATAACTTAAAACTAACAATAATTTAAAACATAAAATTCTGGAACATATCAAGTAAAGAGCAACAGTTCTTTATGATGTAACTTGGGTGACTGGTTTAAGGAGACAGAGTGAGAGGCAGGTAATTGGAATCTCCACCAATACATACCAGGATTTCCCCCCTTTAAGAGAACTCTTCAACAAGAAAGGCTTTATGAAAAAGAAATAGAACTAAGCAAAACACATACACAAACACACTTAAAACACACAAGCTAGCTAAGAGGAAAACAGGGAGGAGAGGGAATAGTTGAGGGGGAAAGGGCTATAATTACCAGATCTTTATAGAGGTCCATGGAAGCAGCAGCAAAATGACCAGCATTTCATGGGGAGAAAAGAAGAAACCCACAAAGTGGGGGTGCATTCAAGTTGGTAAAAAAGTACACACTGCACTGGTGACTAGGTACTCTTGATAAAGGGCAAAATGTTCTCTGGGGCAAGCTGACATATTCACCCCCAAAGCAATTTTTTTGGAGGTGGACAGTTATTTCAGAGAAGCTTGATGTAGGTAGACTATAAGTGTAAATAGGGCTTGATGACACTGTACGTACTGGATGGGAAAAGCTACCAGGTTTACTGAATAGAATTAAGTGTTGCTTAATTAGGGTAAATGAGTGCAGGGAGTGAGGCTTGGTGTTGATGAGATTAGTCCAAGGTGAATCAACAGGTTCTTTGGAGTGCCTTGTACCAAATCCAGTTGAATGTCTAAATATGGCAAATGTGTGGCTGGGCCCTCAGTCTTTTCCTGGGCAAGTGGGACCCCCACCTTGGCTGCAAGGACCTGAAAGGTAGCCAGGCAGTCAGTGCATGCCAATGAGCTGGCGGTCCCACCAAAAAGCTGTAGTACCCTAAAGTCCACCACTGTACCCTTGCAATTCATCCAACTCAAATTTTCCCAAGCTCAGGATGAATTTTTCAGCATCATTGCCACCCTAAAAGCAAATCATAAGGAAAATTAAATATAAGTAAGACAAAGTTGGTGAAATTAAAAATACAATTTCTTATTTAGGTTATATGATTTGACATTTCCGGTTGGTAGAAACTTGAAATTTCTGCTTGTTATGAGCAAACCAGTCATTCTCCATGTCTTTGAAGCCACAGTTGGAAATATGACAGCCATACCTCATATGGAAACCTGGGTATAGCCCTGGGAAGACAATGCTCAGTTTTCATAATTGTATAGTGAGCCACTGGATATTTAGCCACACCCCAAAGAATGGATAAAGGATTTTAAAGAGTTGCAAGTCCAGACTTTCCATAGGCAATCTATTTGATCTGCTGTCAGTTTTTAAAAGTTTAAATTAAAAAATGTGTGTGTGACAGGTTTGGACCCCTACCAGGATCAATGCTTCACTATATATTATGATATTAAGGCTTACTTTCACTTTTGTAACCCCCGTCTTCTTTGCCCATCTGCTGGCTCCGCTTATTACCTTATCTGTCCTCCCTGACATTCCTGGGGGGGGGGAGTGTGAGAATGAATGCATGGAGTTGTGTGGAGGCACTGCTTGTAACTTTCCCGAAGCTAGCCCCACATGGTTGACGGGTACCAGCTGGGCCTATGGCCTTGGGAGAAAGGAGTCTAGAGATGTAGCTAGTTAGGTTGTATAATCTCTCATGACCTGTAGTAGCCTGGGAGAATGTGACGTATGCTTGGTGGGTGGGACCCAGTCCCCAATTCCCGTCCCTGTGCTATTGATTGTTAGTTCTGGTAAAGGTGTTAACCTGACCAGAAGCCATCTCTTACCAAGAAACCTAATCAAGGACAATTGCATACAGAGTGGTTACTCTGGGGTCTGACAGTGACCCTTTTCATCCACACAAACATATATATATAT
>NW_015160223.1:1051592-1054016 GCF_001447785.1 Gekko japonicus | reverse complement strand
TTATTATTATTTATTTATTTATTATTCACATTTATACCCCGCCCTCCCCATAGGCTCAGGGCGGCTTTAAACACAATCCCCCCCTTATACCAGAAAGGCGAGTGTTTGTCAGGTGAAAGAGCTGCCCTTGAGCCACACTCCCACCCACAATGTAAATATACCCCACATTTGTAGAAAAGTGGTTTCCTGTATAGGGTTATTTAACTTATCACAATGTGGGTTCTAGAAAATTGGTTCATATGAACTTGCTTAATATCTAATTGCTTGGATGTTGTTTTGAATACGTATGTATGTCCCACTTCTTAAATGCAACATATATGAGAAGCATTTTTGTAAAAAGTAAAAAAAAGTATACCCTGCACTAAAAAAAAAAAAAATCAATGCCCAGGCCAAACCACTGCACCAAGAAACTCAAAGTAAGGGGCGTGCATTCCTACCATGACATCAGCCCCCACTACAAAGAGATTTCTGAGAAATATGACCCCTAATGGGATAAAAAAGGGCAAAATGTGTTCCCCCAATTGTTTTCCATGTGCCAATTGTGTAGCTCAGAGTTCTGAGGTAAAACCTGCCTGCTTGCATGCACCTCCATCTGATTGCTCAGCTGTGGATCTCAATGTTCTGAGGTAAAAACGCAGTTAAAAGAGACTGCAGGCTATTGAAGACAGTTACAGAAATCAGCAGTTTAAGACTCCTGAATAGACATTTCTCATAACAGCCAACATGGTAATTGAGTTTACGAATGTTCATGGGGAGATAGTAAAGGACATTTCTAGGAGCCATTTCAATGCATGCCTCCCTCATGAACCTGAAGACATGTCCACCACATCACACCACTCCCTCAGACTAACTCCTCTTCACACCTCTCACCTCTTACTGTCTCTGGCAAACATTGAGCCAGATACATCAATAGTGCAAGGAGTAGGCAACTTAGGAATGCGGCAAAGGCATTTGCACATAGTACTCCTGTGGTCCTTCAGTAGAGAAAAAAACTCCGGTATGTATATCTCACTTCATTTTTTTACACTACAATCTTCTCTATTAGAATCCCTACAACAAATGTTACATTTCAAACTTCACATCATCAGTATTATAACTGGATTTAAAGAAATTAAATACCATAGTGAAGCATGGGGCTAGTACTTTATATATGGTACAGTGTTAATATACTTTTTTAAACTGCCATTTTCAAAATTTGAAAATGTTGTATTTTTTGAAGGATATAAAAGATGTAACATGGATTTGAAATCTCCAGCGTAGGCTTGCATGATGATTGGCCATCATCAAGCCAAAAAACAACCTGCCTGACACATACTGTGGCTGATCAGCTGCCTGACAGTTTGCATGATTTTGCAAGAAGCAAAAGTACTATGCAGGAAGCAAAAGCACTAGGTTTAAAGAGCCTCTAGCAGGCTGTCATATAAAGCTGATAGGTTGTGTTCAAGTGCCCAGGTGCATAACTTCTAAGTGGGCCCTAATAATGATCATCTCATTTTGAGGGCTGTGATTCCAAACATTTCTCATTTTTGGGTCAGCCTTAACAGCTCTCAGAGGATTTGAAGGCTGCAGCAAATTCTGTCAGTCACTAACTATGTCCATAGACCATGTCTTGAAAGTGGATAGCCTGAAATCTGTGAAGGAGCTGTTTCTCCTCTCATGGATTTCATAACATAAGTTTGGACTGAAAACCTTCGAATTAAGTCCTTACCTAATCTTGGGTTCTTAAATCACACCTGGCAGGATACTGTCAGTTCTTGCTGATAAAGTACATTCTTTCTCAGGCTGTTTCCACTTTGCTGCACAAGCAGTAGGTGAGCAACACCTGTCTTTCTCCATCTGGTCCTAACAGTTACATTGTCTAGTTTATGCAGGGCATGTTTATTGGCACTAAAAACATACATGCAGCTGGATATGTTTCAAGCAGTATCTCCTTCACAGGGAATGGTTCCAGATAAAATTAATTTTGTCTCCAAGTCTGAAGATCTTAGATAGGTGTCCAGAAAGCTGTATATGTTTCAGAAAGACAACAAGGAGGGGAGAAGTGTGTTTTCTGGTTTAATTCAGTGCTCTGTTTAGATAAACAACAGTGGAAGTTTACAGAGAACCAAAATGAAAAATTGCCAGAAATTGACAGCTTGAGCACTAGCGAGCATTAACACCCTCTTTGCTAATTGCTGCCATCACAAATTAATGTAAGTCTTTTAAGTTTCTTGTCAGTGTTTATGTGGTGTTCCATAGTTAAAGGATTTCTAGGTAATACATAACAGATGTCATCATTAATATGCAACTGCATATGTTTTAAGTCTATAAGATTTTGTACAATATCTCTCATCCTCCTTGGTTCTCATTTCCCCCTCTCATTCCAGCTAGCCTGAAATCTTTTGCTAGTCCTTGTTTTATACTCTTAAAAAAATAATATTTGTC
>NW_015160223.1:1048670-1051545 GCF_001447785.1 Gekko japonicus | reverse complement strand
CCCAGTGAGAGTGAGGCAGAGAAGAGGAAATTCGAAGAGGTGAAAATAAATATCTGAGGAGGTGAGAGACGGACCATCTGGCAGCAGGACCTTAAGTAAGCCAGGGACAGGCTGCCAGGCAGCCTGAAGAACACTCATCCAAACCCACCCCCGGCCAACCAATCGGGGTGCAGCAGAGCCAGCAATTGGCAAGCAACTGAGGAGACTGTCCCAGATGCCCAAAGGCACAGGACTGCTATAATACGGCCAGAGCCTACTATGGTGGCTAAGTGGCCTTGTTCCTCACCAGGGAAGCTCACAAGCCCTGCGGCTGCAAAGTGGCCACCAGTAAGCTGATGGCTGTGGATTCGTCTTCCTGTAGATCAAGCAGAATATAGGACAGTGAAATGCCTTTATTTTAAGAAGTGGAGAAGTGCTTGCCTAGTAATAAAATCTAACATGAAGCAGTCACCAGGATTAGGATTTTCTCATTATCACATTTCCTTCTGCACTTTTTCTTTACCCTTATTTTTTGTGTATTCTGTAGGGCTGGGAAGCTGTTTGAAAGCTGTGAGTTAGCTGCTTCTCCTGTTAACTTTATTACTTGCATTTGGACTGAGGACCTGAACACTGTTTTTCCTGCACTTGTCTTTAAAAACTCCCCACCGTCATTGCATTCTTTAGAATCTGAACACATGAAGCAGCCTTATACTGAATCAGACCATTAGTCCATCAACATCAGTATTGTCAGTGGCAGCAGTTCTCCTGGGTCTTAAGTTGATGTCTTTCATGTCACTTACTACCAGATCATCTTAACTGGAGATGCCAGGGATTAAACCTGGAACCTTCTGCATGCCAAGCAGATGCTCTATCCCTGACCTGGAGTCCGTGCCCTGACCTCAGAGCTACAGTTCTCAAATGGTTTGAAGTGGAATCCACTTCTAAATTTACACTAACTTTGGGGACACAACACCTGAGGCTAGCAGCAGTGCTGGTTCAAAGGCAATGGGCACACACTATGCCCCATACCTTCTATACTGCTGATGGCTGGGGATGACTGCACTCCTGGGATTCAATTGAGGGGCAGGGCAAAGACTGGGGAAAGAAGGGAATATGACAGCTTTGTTTTTCCTTGTCCTTTCCCCACCTCTAGGAGAAAGGTCCCATCCTTGTTCATACCTTTAAGCCTTGCAACTCACCTATGAGAGAGTCATGACCCACAATTTAAGAGCCATTGCCTTACCGCACATATGTGAAAAACTGATTCATGCAGACATGAATATTGATTGCTTGATCATGGGCAAGTGACGGTGTGAACTGATTCCACTGAAAATTGTTTAATTTGAGGAGATACAAAGGGGTGATTGTTGGTAGTGGTAAAGTGCCGTCAAGCCACCGCTGACTTATGGTGACCCTGTAGGGTTTTCAAGGCAAGAAACATTCAGAGGTGGTTTGCCATTGCCTGCTTCTGCATCACAACCCTGGTATTCCCATCCAAATACTTGCCAGGGTCAGCCCCTCTTAGCTTCAGAGATCTGATGAGATTGGGCTGGCCTGGGCTAACCGAGTCAGAGCAAAGTGATGATTAGGAATGGCCAACACACCTAGAAAAGTCACTTCTCAGTGCTGCCATCACCAAGTGTTGAACATTCCTGTATTAACTAGCTTTTACTGTACCCTGTGATCTTTCTCTCTCACCACCAGCTTGGAACACAGAACCTAAGGAATCCCTTCTATTTTTGCCCTTCCCTCACCCTTGTGAGCAGACTGTGGGCTTTTATTTTTCTTTCAGTAGAGAGCTGATGTTTCTTCTTTTGGCAGAGAGCAGCTGATCATCATCTGCCTCAGGGACTGGCACTTAATGCCTGAGTGAGAGATGCAAGTGTGACTGAGCATTAGTGAACATCAGAGTACTCAGTCAGTCTCCTGCCTGCCTTGCGTAGTTCTTAAGGTTTGCTCAGGTCACCTGAACTATGGTTCTTATTTTTGTTTCAGTCAAAATAAAAGATCTCCGCCACCAGAAATGAACCAACTGTAGCTGTGTTCTTGCCCTAAAGAAGCATGACAATTCTAATCAACGTTAAATAAGGGTCCCCCCCCCCAGAGATCATGTAGGGCCTGTGCTAACATCTGCTCCCACTAGCACTGCCAATTAGAAAGACTCCTCTATAAACAGGCTTATTTGCTGTGTCATTTGCAGTCCAATCTGATGGGTTTTTGCAAAAGCCAACTTTTGTTGCTGTAATTCAAGCAAAGCAGTATTTACTTCCACATTAAACAATTAAGTGCAGCTGCTTTGTGGGGAATATGAGCTCATTGGGTAGTTTTTACTTAAGATTGCTGGTGAATCTTTGATGTCACCTCATGGACATATTGTCTTTTAGTTGCTTTAGATATAATTGCATGTGTAAGTACTGTTAAGTCACAGCCTACATATGGTGACCGCAGCAAGGGGCTTTCAAGGCAAGTGAGAAGCAGAGGTGGTTTGCCATTGCTTTCCTCTGCAGAGCCTTCCTTAGTAGTCCCCCATCCAAGTATCAACCCTGTGTAGCTTCTGAGATCCGATGAGATTGGGCTATACCATGCCACCTTCCTGTAAATATAATTAGTATTATTATAATAGTTGAAATGTCTCATGCAATCACTGTTCAGTTTCCTATCTATTCACTATAAGTAAATAAGTAACTGTGGCCACCCCCCAAAAAAGTAACCATGGGCAGTTCATTGGTTTATTCTGGTTTATTTTACACCAGCACAACTTATTTTGAGAGGGGTACAACCCTTGTGTTTCATTTTAATGATCTTACAGGATGAATAAATATGTCATGGATGATTTTTTAGTTACATCAAGTGATGAGATGGCACCCCTTATTCCTAGTCATTGTTAAGGGAAAGA
>NW_015160223.1:1039355-1048655 GCF_001447785.1 Gekko japonicus | reverse complement strand
TTTTGCTTTATGGATGTATATTTGCAGCTGCATACACTCAATGGACTGTGCACACATACACACATAGGCTCAGAAAGCTGTACAAGTCACTTGTTGTGATACTACACATAGGAGGTGCCTGCATAAGCCTTACACGTGAATGAGATTTCAGTTGCACAGCTGCCAGCCTGGTGAAGAAAGCACACATCTCCATTATGTCAGCAAAAGAGCAACCTAAGGAGAAGCAGCCCCCATTGCTGAATTGTTGAAAGCCACGTATAACACATCTCTGATTTATATCTGAATAGGCATTTCCTGCCAGATGGACCTTTTATGACCAGAGGAATGGCCAGCTTCATCTGCACTTCAAGGAGGTTCCTTGACACCAAGCTTTCACACTTGTTCAGATGCCATCCTTTGAGTTAGATCTTAAGTTAGAATATTGTCCTTCCCTCTAGGTTGCCACCCCTCACTACACGCAACCAGTAGGATTAGTCTTGGGACGGACTAACATTTAGGTGGGTCAAGAGGTTGGCACAGTTGCCACCCACCCAAAAGTCCACCTATAAAAGGTAAGGACCAGTCATCTGGACCTTGCTAGCCACAATCCCCACAACACCCCCTGTCTGCTTTAACTCCCCTTTTGTCCAGCTTACTATACCCAAAACCTTGCCTCTACTTGATCTCTTGATCTGCAGTCAAGAGACCCACACGTGCTGGCTGGTTCTAGCTGCGTGTTAAATTTCCCTAGAGTTCTAATTTCTTCCCATCCATTCTTCATTGGAACAAACAAAGCTTCAGGACAGACAAGTATCACCCCTCATCACCCTACCTGCTAATGCAAATGTGCTTAAGTTTAATACTGTATTTCTAAGGAACTTGATTGAATGTGTGAGAGCATCAGTATTGTTTGTATGTGATTTATTTTCTTAAGTAAAAGTCAGTTATTTTGAACAACACCAGCCTCGACTCCTTTCACTGGTAGCCCTTGGTGGGAACTGGACCTTGGTAGACACTAGCAAGAACCCATCTAAATTGCCAATTGCTGGCTACGGTCACACGAGAGGTTTTGGGCCGGTAGAGGGACGGAATGGGGGCGTAGCAAATGTGCACGATCCCACAGCAACATCTGGGAATCGTGCTGCTTGCGTCCCCGATCCGCCCCTTCCACCCAAAACCCCGCACCAAAACAGAACCACCTATCTTGGTGGTTCATCCGAGAAGTGCGCCCCAAGCCCGGCTGTGAGATCGCTGGTGCATCCTTGCACCGGCGCATCCCCGGCCCCTGGCCAAACTGCGCATGTGTGAGCATGCGCAGTTCGCCAGCCTCCGGGGAGAAAAGGCGCCGCGGCTCAGGGGATCCGTGGGATGCCGCCGCGGTGTCTCAACTTTGGTGCGGCTTTTAGAAGCTGTGCTTTGAGCGAGTTTTCCCCTGCCGTGTGGCAGGGGCCACTGTAGATAAAGCAATTCGGCTAACATCATAATCCTGCAACGTGTTGTAGTATATGCTTTGACTTGGATTACTTGCATTAATATAAGGTCTGGCAATAATCCTGGCTCAACTGCTCTCCTGTGGCTCAGAGGCTCCTGTAGGGCCTTTTTACAAATATGTAGAATGAATGCCCCCGCACCACGTGGGTGACATTGTCAGATCATACTGCTCACATCTGCTCACCACTTTTCTACTACACAGCACTGGACTTTGAGAGTAAGTGAAATGAGCCGGTGCCTGTGCCTGTACCCTCTTAGTCTGTGTGGGGAGCTGGGGGAAAAGCTCTTCCCAAAACTTAACACTCAGAAGCAAAAAGGAACACCTGGGAAGTTATCCATTTTGAGTAGCACTATATAATGCCCATATTCCAAATTGTGTTTTTGAAAAACAAAAACAATCTCCCAAACTAAAAGGAAAACAAAACCCTCAACTGAACATGAGTTGCTCTGAGGCATGGGGTAATGTTGATGGGGCTCAGCATCACTTGGGACAATTTTGTGCAGAAAGTAAATAAATATGGTGCCAAAAATGTTGCTGTTGCTATTCTCATAAGGACATAAATACCCCACCAATATCACTGGAAAAAGAAATATGAGGAAAGTATACAAATATCTCAATAAAAATAGTGGAACCCACAGAAGCATCTAAAATGAAGCTATTGCATGCTGCATTGCTGTTGTGCTTCTTCTTTAGAGGGGTGGGAGGGAACAGGAGCATCAGTGATGAAAAGCAACTTCTGAGACTGCTCCTGTGAAGCAGTGATAGTATAGATTGCAGACTGCAGAAAGAGACCAATAACTCTCCCTCTTGCCTTCAGAGACATTCCTTGAAGAAGGGCTTTTCCACATTGTAAATTCCTATTTCTTTGGGGGGGGGGGTTCATTCTGCATGTGTTTTGCTCCTTCTAGTGGTCAATTCAATATTACACCAGTTAATGTCCAGAGTATCTCCCTGAAGATCTAAACTGCAGGTTTTTATGCCAGATATAAACTAGTGTAGTATCAAATAACCCACTAGAGGGAGCAAAACACATGTGAAACAAAAAACCCTTCTGAAGAAACAGGAACTTACAGAAGAAAATGAGAATGCAGAAAGCCTAAGTAACATTAGTGTGAGTGTGTGTGTGTGTGCATCTTGCCGTATCTGGCAGGCTGCCATGGTAGTGGCTTGTTAGGTTGGGTAGGCTTGGATTCTCTGGGTTGACATTGGTTGTGTTGGGCTTGCCACATTGGCCCTGGGTTCTGCTTGGATTCTATGCTTTGACATTTGTTAAATTGAGCTTGCAACATTTTCTCTTGCTTAGTTGGTTTCTCTGGTTTGACATTGGTTGTGTTGGGCTTGCCATATTGGCCCCTGGTTCTGCTGGGATTCTCTAGTTCAGCATTGGTTCTCTTGAGTTTGTTGGTTCTCTTTGAATGTGGAGGCATTTGGCCAGTGGTTGCTCTTGTGCATTTGCCTATAGATTATTTTGCCCTGGAGAAAGCATAGAGTTTATTTGTTTGTTTGTCTGCCATGAGTAACAATGGGGACAAGTAGGGTGGCTGGGAGCTCCTTGTTCAGCGGCTTGTAGAATTGGACCCCTTGACCCACTTCACTTGAAACTTGGGGAATCTTTAGTAGACAGGCAGCACTAGGATTCCTGAAATTTTGGTGTCATTTGGCTGTAAAACAACCACCCCCCATAGGGAATAACTGACATTCAAATTTCAGAATTCCAATTAAAACAAATAACAAAAAACCCTCAGTGTGATGAAATGGTATGGGGGGGGGGTCTGAATATTCTGGAATACCACAATGGATTTTGTCCCTAAAATCTGAACATGAAAACATCCAGATTTCCCCCCCCAGGTCAACATCCCTACATACAATACTTTCTCATTCACACTTGCCTTGTACGTGATCAATCTACCAATGGTGTTTCTCCCCCCCTTCTCCTTTTGAACATCAGCCTACCATGATAGATTCCAATTTGCTCCCTTCAATCTCCTTAATTTCAGAAGTTCTCTGTTAGACAGTGTAAGGAACTTGTTTTCAAGAGATATGGATTTAAGCACACTTAGATACATGGAATTATTTGAAAGGATCGACTCCTGATCTAAAATGCTCAGTCCATCTACTGCTTCATGCAACCATGGTTACTATACTAAACAAATTACCATTAATACCTCCACAATCAAAACAGTGAAGAGCATTACCACTTTTGGAGGAGAAAGGTAACCCAAACAGATACCCCCATCATTTCTAGTATTGTGTCAGACCCCACAGCAGGCAATGAAGTACACACTTGCAGGAAGGTTTTACTTTATTGAAGCCATGAAGTACTTAGAACAGATTCTCTGTTCAGAATAACCAGATGAGCATTTGACAGATAGGTTAAAGCAAGTTCATAATAACACTAGCCAATAGCTATGGTTCCTGCTCCTGCCTAGAAGGAGCCCAGCGCGCCCAAACCCTGAGAAGCAACGGTTTTGGTCAGTTAAACAATTAGACTATTCCCACACTACATGTTCATTATAGACTAAGCAAAAGCCTCCGTCCGCACACCACCTGTGGCCTTCAGTAGATAAGTTGCCTCAAAGCAAAACTAGCGTATGCAGAAAGGAATGCGATGGAGGAGACGAGCACAAGAGCAGACTACCGTTACCAAGGCAATAAGGTTACATGACAGGAGGGGGGGGTAGCATATACATACAGTAGAGACACATTGGCAGCTTGCTGACATATTGTTCCTAGGCATGACCTGAAATCCAAGGCCAGTGTTTCAGGCTGGCCTGCAGCAGGGGGCATGACAATTCAGTTCCATGAGTGCAGCTCTACTTGTAGTTGGTTGTTTATAACCCAAAAAGAATAAACATCCTATACCCATAAAATGTTTTCCGGGTCTAATAAAATATTCCAGTTTTTTTTTTCAATAAGTTTTTTTTTTAAAGAAGTGCCCAAACTTCTGGCCAGGTGCTCACAATGCCAAAGTAAGACAAAAACCTAATATGAATAAAGTTACAAGATATCCTGACAGAAAAATGGAAAAATTTACATCTCAACCCTAATTGGAAATGCTGAATATTAATTAGAGTAACATTTTTGCAAGCTAATTCAAGCAATGAGAAGTTATTTAAGGATCTTCTCCTAATTCTGTTACAGCTCTATAAAATGTTATACCGCAGTCATCTCACCACCTTCATATAATATTTAAGCAGTTAAGAAGAGAAACAACATCTTCTCCTTTATACAAATATGACAAGAAAAGAAAGATTTTAAAATTTCCCAGTTGCTTAGAGGATATGTACAGAGATGTACCAGTTTTGTCTTCCTCAGAATTAAGTGGAAGGAATGCTTGAAACTAATTGTGAGATTTGTGAGAACTTACTGATAAAGGCACTACTTTTAAAACTCTCAGTTAATTCATTCAAGAGTTGTGCCACTGCTGTATTCTGAACCTCATGACTTTCATCCACACAAATCCAAGTAATTCTTGGTGTATCAGTGGTACCAATATTTCAACAGTAGGGCATGAGCTAAACAACAATAACAAAACCTGTTAGTAAACTTACTTATAAAGGCACTACTTTTAAAACTCTCAGATCATTCATTCTAGAGTTGTGCCACTGCTGTATTCTGACCCTCATGACTTTCATCAACACAAATCCAAGTAATTCTTGGTGTGTGGTACCAATATTTCAACAGTAGGGCACGAGCTAAACAACAATAACAAAACCTGTTACAGAATCATGTCCTCCAATGTGAGGCAGGTAGATTCAGTTGCTGCACGGGGTACTGTTCAGAAAAAGAGAATCTTAAGAGTCTTTCATCCTATTTTTATGGTGAATTAAAAGAAAATGAGGGTGTTAAATATTTCATTCTTCAAACATGAAGTACAATGAGTCAGTTGATTAATTTCAGTTTTGACCGCTGCATCTGTACAAAACCAATCCATAACACTTTATAACCACCAGCTTCTACCCTTTCAAAAACAGTGGTGTGCCATTGCTGTCTATTGTGAGCTTTATTTAGGGTTCTTCAGTTGGAATCCAGACTCCCCTTCAAAGGAAGAGATCACGGCTTGTATTTAAGAATCCTGGAAACAAACGGTTCAGAAAACCAGGCCTATCACTTCAAAACTCTCTCTCTCTTTTTTTTAGCTGAATACCCTGCTGGGCTTGAACGAAATCATAACTTATGCTCAGCTCAACAAATGACACTTCAAAGTCGTTCTTCAAGCTATTGTATAAATATCCCAGGTTCCTTAAGGGAAGAGAAGATAGCAAAGATAAAAGCTCAACATGCGGTCTTCAGGAGACATACTCGATTCCTGATTGCTATTAGCTTTTTATATTCTTTATTTTTTCCTCCTGGTGTACCACCAGGTAGCTCTCATGTCAATAGCAACAACCCGCATCAGTAAAGTTTTCTTTGCCTTGACTTTTCCAATGCAAAAGCACATTTGTCTCTTCAAGCCTAAAAGCAAAGAACAGCAGCTCTGCTACTCAGTCTTTTATTCCTCAAATCCTCTTCTCTAAGGGCATAACTCCCAAAATACAGCAGAGACTTCTATCTTGCACATTCTGGATAAGTGTTCTTATTGGTGATGTGTGAAGTTGCCCAAGTTTAGATTTGGAATCAATTCAGTATCTCTTAGTGTTGCAAAAGATTTTTTCCCCCCCTATCTGACTTGCACCATGGTGTTTCAAATGTTTTCTTTTGACTGACAGCATAATTCTATTGTAATTCTGTTATACCTAGGTTCTCATCCATTTATGTAACAAAGACAGAAGAACTATTCCAGACTGCATTGGAACACTTACATCATATTTTCCTCTTTTTGTTTGTTCTTTCTTCATTTCTTTTTTTTTTTTTTTCCTTTGCAACTTGTGATGTAAATATGGTCCTTGCTGGGTATGTCTGTCAGGGATTCATACCAACAGTGCAGTCTTATGCTGAGTTACTCCATTCTATACTAATTGAAACAGAACAGCCAGTGTGGTGTAGTAGTTAAGAGTGTCAGACTAGTACCTGGGAGACCCAGATTGAAATCCCTACTCACACCATGAAGCTTACTGGGTGTCCTTGTACCAGTCACAGACTCTCAGGCTAACCTACCTCACAGGGTTGTTGTGAGGATAAAATTGAGAAGAAGAGAATGAAGTAAGCCACTTTGGGTCTCCATTGGTGAGAAAGGTGGGGTGCAGGGCCACTTTCAGTTTTTAGGGGCCCTGGGCAGAGAGTTCCTAGGAGCCTCCCTTTGCACCCACTCACCCATGTGCCTCACTATTTACCTGTGATGCATCCCTCCTTGCCCTGCTCTCAAGCCCTCTCCCTGCCAATGCTCACAACTACCTGCACTACCCACAGCTCTTTCCTTGATGGCACTGGGCAGTGTATGCAATTCGACTCATGGGTGGTGAAATGCTCACTTGTGAGGCAGGGAAATGGCATGTAGTGGTGGTCAGCTGCAATGGGCCCTTCTAGAAGACTTGGGCCCTGGCTGCTGCCCCTCCTGAGGGTATGCTGATGCTGGCCCGGGTGGGGTATAAATTAATGAATTAATTAAATAAATAGCTAAATTAGACTGGAGTAACTGTGCATAGGATTGTACTGTTAATGTCCCATTGTGGTTTGTAATAGTGTTTCTGTCTTTATTATGTAAATGGATCGAAAGTGTTGGCTGAAGGGACAGGTTTTGGGGTGGTTTTTTTTTACAAGTAGCCCCTAAAGGTTCTGTTGAGTATGGGAAGGGAAGGGGAAGTGAAAAAGCAAAACAAAGTTGTGCTGATTAAAAACAAGTCACTCATCAATTGACTCAAATCATGCTCATCAGTTTAAAACATTTGGTGGGCTGATAACTGATCTAGAAAAAAAGGAGAGTGGCATGCAAACAATCATTCTGGATGGGCAGAGGAGCTTAGTTTATGACTGTATTAACTGGAAGCCAGAGCAGAATAAAGCAAGTATCATTTTAAGCTCCAATGATTTACAAAGACAAAATTATAATTTCCCTTTTAGTTTGACAGAGGGTGAGAAACTAAAACAATAGAGCATAATTATAGTCATTCACAACTCTTGGAAGAAGAAAAATGATTAAAGAACACAACATAAAGGAAGGCATTTTGATGAATTAAAAATATGTCTTATACCCAACATGTGTTGGTTTTTTTTAAAAAACAAATTCATGTGTCCCTGATATTTAGAAAATTGGGGGGGGGACTCATAATGTGGGCTGTACATCATGGTACTGAATTATCAGTTTCAGGTTTCCCTCAAAATTTCATCATTTAGGGTCCAAGTTAGGTACACAGATCACAGCTCAGAGAAGGTGATGCAAGCATTCCCAAGGGAGTGGATTTTAAGGCTTCAGAAAACTAATGGCATGTACAGGAATACTAACATTACTTTATCCCTGATGGTGAACTTCAGTAACATTAACTATATAGTAATCGTGTCTAGGATTATTTGGAAGAGGGTAGTTTAGGTCAGTAAAATAAACTTGGTCTTGTCTTATTTATTTGATTTGCACCTTTAATCAAGATGGAACCCCCCAAAATAATAAAATATAATTAATTTGGGAATGCCTCCTCATCTCCTCTGACATAGAAGTAGCACTGAACCAAAATCCCAGTTCTCCTTGCTAAGCCTGTCTGGTCCTAGCATTTTTGAAAGCTCCCTGCTCTGACTACTGTCAAGACACTCAGGACCAGGCCTGTAGCTACAGTGGGGCATTTTGGGGCCTGGCCCCTCAACCTCCTACCAAGGCCCCACAACTTCCATCTAGCCCAGGCCCCCCGCCACCCCTTCCCCAAGCATAGCTTGCTTCCACAACTGACGCCAGTGTCCCCAGGTGGAGTCATTGTGGCTCTGCTGATATGCTAAGAGTTGGCAGTGGATAGCCAGTGGCCAGGCTGTGTCCTGTTTTGTCTTAGCTAGAAATGAAGCTGGGAACTCACAGTAAAGTAGAAAGGATTGTTTTCCTCCTTTACAACAAATAACCTAAGTTGGTGGTGGTGTTTTTTAAAAAATCTCACTTCATCAGAAGTTTTTGCTAATGCTCGGATATTCGTTTGGAATCCTAGTTTGTAGAGAAAGTCCAGTCCTACTTTTCAGGTATGGACAAAATGGCAAACAAGGGGTTGTGGCAAAAATAAAAATATATAAATAGCTGGACATGTGCAAACAGAGGAGGTAAGGGCAAGGTGACTAGGTATGTTTGAGTCCAACAATACCACAGGATTTTTCACATAAAGAGAATCTGTGGTTTGCCATTAAAGTATAAAATGAAAAGAAACTGAAGAATAATAATTGATATTTATACCCCACTTTTCTCTACCTTAAGGAGTCTCAAAGTAGCTTATAGTCTCCTTCCCTTCCTCTTCCCACAGCAGGCACCTTGTGAGGTAGGTGGAGCTGAGAGAGTTCTGAAAGAACTGTGACGGGCCCAAGGTCACCCAGCAGACTTCATGTGGAGGAGTGGGGAATCAAACCTGGTTCTCCAGATAAGTGTCCACCATTCTTAACTACTACACTACACAAAATGTCTCAGTGAAGAATTCACTTATAAGTCACAGAATTTCCTATTAAGTGAGGTACTTCATGTGGAGGAGTGGGGAATCAAACCTGGTTCTCCAGATTAGTGTCCACCATTCTTAACCACTACACTACACAAAATGTCTCAGTGAAGAATTCACTTATAAATCACAGAATTTCCTATTAAGTGTGGATTATGGATTGTTTGAGCATGTATAAATCTGATGAACCACCTAGTTACCTTCCTATTCTAGGCAAAATCAATGAATGATTCAGTGTGTTCAAATGATACTGAGCCTGCAAGTCTACAGATG
>NW_015160223.1:1028561-1034181 GCF_001447785.1 Gekko japonicus | reverse complement strand
GCATGTATAAATCTGATGAACCACCTAGTTACCTTCCTATTCTAGGCAAAATCAATGAATGATTCAGTGTGTTCAAATGATACTGAGCCTGCAAGTCTACAGATGCAAATTGTTGCCATTGAAACAGATTTGCAATGACAGTTGCTCATTAATAAGCCTTGTTTGTCTTGTTTCTCTGCGCTTTTTGAGCATGTATAAATCTGATGAACCACCTAGTTACCTTCCTATTCTAGGCAAAATCAATGAATGATTCAGTGTGTTCAAATGATACTGAGCCTGCAAGTCTACAGATGCAAATTGTTGCCATTGAAACAGATTTGCAATGACAGTTGCTCATTAATAAGCCTTGTTTGTCTTGTTCCTCTGCGCTGGGTTTTCAGAATTCATCCATTCCCAATTTCCTATTGTTCTGATATTGCAGTCATCAAAAATATGTCAGCAAAGCTAAGAGGCTGAAAGTGGATTCATGTTCTCATTGCACAATCTTGACCTGCGCTGAAAAAATATATATATGGCCTCTTCATACACTAACTATCTATGAATAAATCATTCACCTTAACAAAATGTGAAGCAAAATGCAGTTTAACCTGTGTGCTCCACTGCAGATTTGCTTCCAGAGTTCAAACAAGTCTGTTTTTTTAAGCTTTATTATTAGCCATATACATGGGGATTTTATATGCAGAGAATTTTACACTCTTTGCTTTCCTTCAATCCACAAGACTACTCTCTTTCCATTTTTATTTGACCCTAACTTCAGCGTGGTTTACATGGTTCCCCCCACCCCCATCCTCTGTTAGGCAGGTTAGAGTGACAGCGAATGTCTGCCCTAAGGCTACATGGGTATTTGAACCTGAGCCTCCACTAGTCCAGCATCCTAAGCACTACATCACACTTGCTCTCAATGTGGATCGCTGCTATTGACAGATGGCAACAGAAACTGGATTTATTTAGAAAATGTATGTGCCACTTTTACAAGCCTTACACATAAAAACAACAGCTATACAACAAAATAATGAAAGCCCTGAAATATAAATAGTAAAAACAAGCCTTTAAGGACAGTATTTAAGCAGTCTAGAAATGTCTGTGAAAGAGTCCTCAGGCTAGAACAGCTAAAACAGCTGAAAATAATAAGAGACTATACCTTACACATAAAAACAACAGCTATACAACAAAATAATGAAAGCCCTGAAATATAAATAGTAAAAACAAGCCTTTAAGGACAGTATTTAAGCAGTCTAGAAATGTCTGTGAAAGAGTCCTCAGGCTAGAACAGCTAAAACAGCTGAAAATAATAAGAGACTATGATTTGTCTAAAGCAAGTATGATGAGTATCAGAGAGGCACAGACTCATACACAGGTATAACCCAAATATCCACTGCATTACACTGGTGACCTCGCTATCTCTCTGACGCACACAGTGCACTGCAATTCCATTTTGATTCCATTTATGAGGGAAAATTTTGCTGCGGATGCAATAAAGTATCAGCAGTCAAGAGCAGATATTGAAGCTAAAGGTCAAATGGATCTTCTAAGGGAGCAATGCTGATTTTAATTGGTGTCCTATTCCCACCCCACCCATCTCCCTCAGAAGGTGACAAGGTGGTGATGCTAGATCAGCTTTTCCTCAATATCATCTACATAACCATACTGGGAATAAATGATGCAGTAGTTTCACCCATGGGAATTTCATGGCTGCTCCTAAATATTATTGACCCCTAAATGGATCTGCATCAGTGTTATTTGAAATCCCCCTCAGAGTTTCAAAGATGATTGAGTTCGGTTTCATGTAGACTGTTCACAAATCTCAGCATTCAGTTTATCTAATTTTAACTCCTGGTCTCCCCCACCCCCTGCTTACAGTGCTGAATGTTAAATATTTAACTATAGATTTAGCCATGTGGCTATATTAACAGCAGCCACCCACATAAGGAGCTGTGTGTCAACTCAGTTTGACTTCTGCATGTCTTACCAGTTAACTCTTTAGCTCATTCTTAATTGATACCACATTAAAAGCTGGTAGAAACTATCACAAAAGCTGGTAGAAACAAATCACAATATTCCTCTTTTACTGTTAGATGATAGAGCCCTGCTGCCTACATATGATAAAATAAGATTACGATGCCACATCCTGAAATTTGGTTCCACTCTATGCACCAAGTAAAATCAATAGAAAAGACATTCTAGACCGTGCACAGCCTAATTTCCGGTATATGGAAGTTTCCAATACTCCAGGCATAGAGGAGCGCTTTTACAAAACTTTATGAGTGAAGAAGAGAAGTGTGTCCATGATGACTCTGACACCTCAAAAATGGTTTTGTGAACTGCCCTGGAGTGTGTCTTACTGAAGTTTCTTAAAAGAGATTTTTTAAAAAACAACCCAGTACAGATAAATAAAAAACAACAGAACCCATTTTTTTCTTCCTTAGGTGAACCTCCCCATTCCACATAATTGTATTAAAATGTTTTGTGTACCACTGAAGACCACTGCCTGTATATGAATGGTCTATAATGGATACACTGCTACAAATCCTATTGTTAGGCCATTCACATTTTCTCATCATACAGCAGGTTTTACATACACTGAATGTTTAATTAATTTACTGATTAATGCTTTTTTATGATGCTATTGCCATTTGGCAGCTGTTTTGACAAAGCTGCCTTCCTAATTATGGAATTTTGACTTGTAAAAGGAAGTCAACCGTAGAAAATGGGCTTATTGAATTATCCAGCTCACCAATTATATAGTATAAAATTATTCATCCTGATATAATTTGATCAGGAAAAATCATTTATCTTTAGTAACTGTGTAAAATTAGATATTATTCTGCTGGATAGGTGCAATTTTGCAAGCGTCTGTAGTTAGAGAACTTTAAAAAAATTTCCTTGAACAGTGAATTACTTCCTATTTTCTGATTCCACTTTGATCTTAGAAAAAGGTTACCTTCTGACTAATTACTCCATTGAGGGCAATTCACAAAAAGCTTAAATAGTAACACTTAGTCATATCCAAGCAAAATGCCAGACCTGGGGACCCATTATTAGTGATACCTAGGGTTGCCAGGTCCCTTGTGGCAACTGGAGGGGATGGGGAGAACTTACCAGGAGCAGGAGGGAGTCCCAGCTGATATGCAGCAATATCCATGTGACCCAGAAGTGACATCATCACATTGGGGACATCGGAGTGATGCTCTGGTATTTTGACAAAGACTCTATGGAAATTTGGCTTCTATCACAAAGTTTTTGCTCAAATACCAGAGCATCACCCTGACATCCCTGATGTGATAACATCAGTTCTGGGTCATGTGAGCTGTGATGTAAAGATGTAGCTGCATGTCAGCTGGATCTCCCTCTTTTGGGGGGTAAGTTCCCCCCACTGGCCAGATGATCTGCAGCTGGGCAGTGGGGCTTGGCAGTGGGGGACCCTGACTAGACTGGGGGTCTGGCAGCTCTAGTGATACCACTATGAATGTGCTAATTTCAAGTATGTTTTAATTTGTTAAGAAATTAATTTAATCCAAAATCATTCTTAAGCATTTCTTCATTGCAGAAGCCTAATACAATTATATGCACATGCCAGGGGTATGATCCCGCATGTAATATCTGCAGATGGCTCTTGTCCAAGAAAAAGGGGTATAAAATATTTGGGCAGGAAGGAGCTCGCTGTAAGCACCATGCAATTAGAAAACATTTTGCTGATATGGTTGTAGATTAAATGATTAACAGATCAGTGTGATTAGTTGCTGTAGATTTTCCGGGATATGTGGCTGTGGTCTTGGCACTGGAGAACCTGATATTTCCCCAGTAACTGTGACTGGCATCCTCAGAGGTATACAAGAGTAGTCCATAGGGTTGCCAAGTCCATCTTCCACCCCCAGCGGGGGACTTTGGGGGCGTTTCTGGAGGGGGCGGGGCATCCCCGACATGATGACGGCACGTTGGGGACGTCCGCTGCCCCCCCCCGTCCGTGCGCCAGATCTCCAGAAACAGAAGTTCCCTGCACTTAAAGGAGCCGGCATTCCCCTTTTAAATGCAGGAGCTGGCGTTTCCCCTTTAAGAGCAGCTGCATTTCCCTTTTAAGAGCACGAAGCTGGCATTTCCCTGCAAGCTTGCGGAGATCGGGCTTGGAAGGAAACACGGGTTCCACACACTTAAAGGGAGAGAGATGGGTGGCTGTGGGTGTTGGGGGCGGGGCTTCTGCTGCTGGCCATCTGGCCAGCGGCAGGTAGAACTCCCCCCAAAATGGGGGACCCCTGGCAAACCGAGGGTGGGTGGGGGTGGCAACCCTAGTAGTCTATCTTTCTGTGTTATACCTCTGAGGATGCCAGTCACAGCTACTGGTGAAACGTCAGGTTTTCCAATGCCAAGACCACGGCCACACAACCCGAAAAAATCTACAGCAACTAATGAACTCTGGCCGTAAACAACAGATCAGTGTGAGCTTAATAACTGGCAGGTATAGGTCAGATATGTGAACAGAGGACACTAGCCACAAGGCTCTTATAAATACCATGTGAATATTTCTTCTATGGTAAGCTGAATGTAGCATTACCTGTCATAAAATGCAACATGGTCCTGGTGCAAAATTCAATATGGCCCATCCTAAAATTCTCCAGGTTCTTGCTGTAAAGAAGATGGACAGTAGCAGTGGGAAGTGTGACAAAACTTCAGTAAGTGCAACATAGGAGCACAGCACCCAGGTCACATAAACACATGTGAACACATAAACACACAGCTGCCTTATATGGAGTCGTACCATTTGTCTGTTAATGTCAGTATTGACTATTCTGACAGTGGTTTTCCAAGGTTTCATATCACCTACCACTGGATGCTTTTTTACAGGATGCAAGGGATTGAACCTGGCATCTTGTGCATGAAAAAATAGATGCTCTGCCAGTGAGTCATGGGTCTACCCTACAGTGCCAGTCTCTCTCTCTCTCTCTCTCTCTCTCTCTCTCTCTCTCTCTCTCTCTGTGTGTGTGTGTGTGTGTGTGTAAGGGTCAAGTGGGGACCCACAAGAAACTTGTGGGGCAGATATCCTATTCTCTCCACCTTTGCTTCCTCCCCTCACCCCTTATCTCTCTCATACTCTTTCTCCCTCCTGCCTCCCCTATTCTTACTCTCTCTCCTCCATGCATTTCACTTCCTCTCTCTTTCTGCCTCATCACTCTCTGTGTTTTTCTGCTTCCCCAAGCCATCACTCTTCCTGTCTCTTTCTGCTCCCCACCTCATCACTCTCTTTTTCTGCCCCATCACTCTCCCAGCCTTCCGCCTGCTTCTCCCCCCCTCACAACAGCAGCAACAGTGGGGCTGCTGCTGCTCCCAGTAGCTCATCTGCTTCTCCTGCCCCCACCGCAGTAGTGGTGGCAGCAGCTCTCCAGGAATCCCAGCCAAAGGTCGATTCGGGGGGAAACGCGGGGGATCGCCGTTCCCCCGGGTGAGGTGCGGGGAGCGGGGCACACAATGAAGCCACACCCCCTGCTTCCGGCCGCCCCGCTTCTGGCCCTCATTCAGCCAGGAGGAGGCAGGAGAAGAGGGAGGGTAAGTTGCTTCCTCCCTGCCTCTCCCCACCCCTGCCTGCCTGGGACCAGGGAGGGGCGTGGTAGGGCTTCCTCACACTCCC
>NW_015160223.1:986599-1027694 GCF_001447785.1 Gekko japonicus | reverse complement strand
GCTGCATTAATCTGTTGCTGCAAAATAGTCCAAGAGTTCAAATAGCACCTTTAAGACTAACAAATAGCACCTTTAAGACTAACCTTTAAGACTAAGACTAACTGAGTGGTGGGTGTGGCCTTATGACACACTTCTGGTGATGTCAGGGGGTGTGGCCTTATGACACACTTCCGGCGATGTCAGTGGGTGTGGCCTTATGACACACTTCCGGTGATGTCAGGGGGTGTGGCATTATGCTAATGAGTTATGCTAATGAGTTCCCCTAGCTCTTTTTCTACAAAACGACCCCTGATCCCAGCTACAGAGTTCAATTCCTCTTAAGGTTTCTGTCTCCACCCCCATCCCCCGCAGCCTTTACATAGGCAAACTACAGTCTTTCTCCACAGTGGGGACCAAAGTGGCTTACGTTATTCTCTCCTCCTTTTTATCTGCACAACAACCCTATGAGATAGGTTAGGCTGAAAGTATGTGACTTTCACGCAGTCAGCTTACACAGCAAGATGGGGATCTGAACCTGGGTCTACTTTGAAGCTCTAACCACTACATCACATTGGCTTTCACAGGATAGTTGCTGTTGAACAGTAGCAAGCAGCCAAGACTAGTTAAGTCATGCAAGTCAGGTGGTATCAAGTCACCCAGAGGGTGCTGCTAGGCCTAGGGTTGCCAACTCCAGGTAGGACCTGGAGATCACCCAGAATTACAACTGAACTCTAAACAACAACGTCCATCCTCCAAACCAGCCATTTTCTCCAGGGAGATCTCCCAGGCCCATCTGAGGGAAAACCATAGAGTTTTCCCTCGGATGACTGTGGCCCCGCCCCCAGTGTGCCCGGTGTACCCGCTTCACTTCCAGGTGACATGCAAGTGGGGGTGGAGTTCCCCCCGGGGCCCAATCCGCCGGCGGTGTGGAATGAGCCTCTGAGATGGGGGTTCCCCCGCCCCCCGGGGGGACTTGACAAGCCTACCTGTTTAGCAGCAATCTGGATTCTGGAGCCATGCAGGGTCTTGCATTGCCCATTGCCCATTTTAAGATTACAGTAGTTATATTCCACTCAGGATGTGAACTGCTCCACTCAGTGTGGGGGGGAATATTGAGGGAACATTGGGGACTATATATTTGTATGGATCCTGCAGGATCTACAACAGACATTCTTGGAATTACAATACCCACCTGATGCAATAAGGAAAAAGATCAATAAAGCCAGAATGATACCAAGGGATAACCTCATTCAAGATAGGGCCAAATGAAACAACAGCAGCAAACTACTGGTGGTTACATATGGCTCTCAGCTGAAACTGGTTCAAGACATCATTAATAAACTACAATCCATGCTGGACAATGGTATTCCTCTACAGGCATTGGGAGGCAAACCTTTTCTTGCCACAGACAGCCGCCTAACCTTAAACAACTTCTCATCCACAAAATTGCCCTTCCTTGTATGGACCCGGGCTCTGGGACTAGGGCCAAAAACAAACCAAGATGCCGACTCTGTGTCCATATTCACTCTGACAACATAATCACTAGATGTAACGACAACAGCTATACCATCTCTGATTCATTCACTTGTTCATCTTCCAATGTTGCATATGCTTTAAAAAGGAGTTAGACAGATTCATAGAAGATAGGTTTGTCAGTTTATCAGTAGCCACTAAATCTCTGAATCCCAGAGCCAGGAGGAAACATCGGGGGGAGTTCTCAGCCTCTATGCCCTGTTGTTGGCCCTCCAGAGGAACTGGCTGACCACTGTATGAGACCAGATGCTGGACTAGATGGATCACTGGTTTGATCCAGCAGAGCTCTTCTTATGTTCTTATGTATTCTTTCTTTCAAAGCATCCGTAGAAGCAAATATAGCAGCTTAGTGTGGGGAAACAGTCTTTCTTTACCCCCTTTTCCTTCTTATTTATTTAAAAATATATATCCTACCACCCACAAGATAACTTATAATAATCAGTATTCACTTGCAAGGAGCAACAGTTTTAAAACCTTAAAAGATTTTTAAGCCATCAGTGTTAAACAATCTTTAAAATATACCTATCCACAAATAAAGCCCAGTTGTCTTTTAAAGGCCACAGAAGAGTCGGCTATTATAAAGCTGTTGGGAAGGCTGCCACAAATGTTATCTTCCATATGCTTCCTCCAACAGTCCATTCCATAGGACCAGTGCCATGACTGAAAAGACACAAGGCCTCACTGACTGAGAAAATGTGAACCTGAATTCCACCAAAGGAGTCTTGGTTGAGAACCTCAGCTGACACACATGGCGATATGTGAGTTGCAGACAGAGCTGCTTGGGTAGCGGTGTGGAGAAGGCAGAACAGTAGATTATATCACTGGATTGTTGGTTTGATATTCATTGCTATGTTTGTTTTGTATTTCCTGCTATTTCAATGTTCCTGAGAATGTTATATTTCTCACTGTACATTATACTGTTTCTTAAATGTTAATTATTCCAGGAATCCATTTTTGGAGCAGAACAAAAACACTTAAATAGACAGCAGATAGAGAGAGCAGAGCTCAGAAATGTTAAACTCAATCCTAGAATCATGTTAGGTTAAGTGTGAAGAGCAGTGGATATACACAGGGTTGCTGCTGATGGAGGGATACATAAGGGTTGGCTGTACTGAGGAGAAGATTATGGGAGGGGCTGGAGTTTCCCCCTCCAATTTGAGGGCTGTGTGAAATCTTTTTTTTTTTAGGTTTTCAGATGAACCCTAATGTGCCACTGTACATTTTCTTTATGTTACTATGTTTTCATGTTGTTGTTGTTTTAACGCAAAGTCTCACATCATATTCTTGGCCTGCAACAACTGTAAGGGCCAAACCAGATGTAATGGCAGGGCATCAATGACTAGATTTCTTGCATTTTTTTTTTAAAAAGTTTATATGGTCTTGTTTGAATAGCTCAGTTCAGTTCAAGAGGGAGAGAGAAATTCAACCATTTCTCCATATGCTGTTTTTACTAGGGCGGCCATACGAATCGGCGGACCAGGGGCTTCCTTGGCTACTTGGTCAGCTACATTATTTCCCTGTGCCTCATACCCCTTGCTCCCCTGGTGAGCTTTGACGTGCACTACTGCTATTTGGGCCGGTAACATCAAGGCGTCCAACACCTCCTTCAATAATTTCTCATGGGCTAGCTCCTTACCCCGTGTGGAAATAAGGCCCCTCTCATTCCAAATTTTTCCAAAGGTATGCACTACCCCAAAGGCATATATTGAGTCTGTGAAAATGGTAACGGATCTATCCTTCGAGTGCTGTAGTGCTCTTTTAAGGGCATACAATTCCGCTGTCTGGGCAGACCATTCATGAGGTAGCTCTCTGCTCTCTATTATTCTATCTGTGCCTCCCTCAATTATAGCATACCCTGTTTTCCTACATCCCCCTACCACCCTGCTGCTGCCATCAATGAATAAGTGGGTACTATAGGGGATAGGTTCTTCTCCCAAATCTTCCCTCACCCTTGTTTGCAGAGAGACCAAATCAATGCAATTATGTGGACCTTTACAGGTGTCCCACCCCACAAGGGCCAAGAGGGGGGAGGGAACTGGGTCCACTTCCAAAGTCAGGTAGGAATGTTCCAATAGTAAAGCCTCCATGGCCATCATGCGACTATCAGAGATGTACGGGCAGGCCGCCTGGGTTAATAGAGCTCTTATATTGTGCACTGAATGCAGCACTAAGTGCCCCATCCAGTACATCTTCCGAGTGGCTTTTAAGGCAGCCACGGCGGCAGCACAGTATTGCAAACACACTGGCCAGCCCTGCTCAATGGGGCCAAGAAGACTTGAGAAGTACCCCAGTGGACACTGTCTCCCCCCTTTCTTTTGGTAAGCCACCGCCCTCATGAGGGGCCCTCCTTGGAGGTCCACAGCCAGATGTAATTTTTGCTTATAATCCGGCAAGTGTAGGGCCGGTGCCTGGGCGAGAGCATCTTTCAATTGCTGTACTGCCTTGTGGCCGTCTGCTGTCCACTGCAACAGATCGGGTTCTGTCTCTCTTAACATTTGATATAGAGGGGTGGCCATTTCAGAAAACCCATTTACCCACAATCTACAATAATTAAATCCCCCCAGGACCGTTCGCAACTCTTTCTTTGTTTTTGGAGTTCCCAGTCCCCTGAGGCCCTCAATGTGCTCAGGAGACAAACACTTTTGCCCTGGTTTTATGATAAGCCCTAAATATTGCACTTCCTGTTCTACAAATCGAACTTTGTCTTTGCTAACCCTCAACCCTCGCGTAGCAAAGAAATTTAATATGTGTATAGTATTTTCTCTCACCTCATGCTCTGTGTCCCCCCCAATAAAACGTCATCTACATACGTCACTAATGTACAATTGCCTGTGACTTCAAAATCCCTCATCACCTGTCGTAGGGACTCCGTGAAGAGGGAGGGGCTTTCTGCAAAACCCTGTGGGAGTACCATCCACTGCCACCTTCCCGGTTCCCCCGTTTCAGGGTGTGGCCACTGAAAGGCAAAAATGGGATGGGACTCCTCATCCAGGGGTGTGGAAAAGAAGCCATTTTTGATTTCGACCACCGTAAACCATTGAGCTTGTGGTCTAATAGCCCCTAGAACCTCGTGTGGGTTTTGCACCAGGGGGGTGCGTAAATTCACGGCCTTATTCACCCGGCGCAGGTCCTGGACCATTCTAAAAGTACCATTGGACTTCTTCACGGGTAAAATGGGGGTATTCCATGGTGAAACGAAAGGTTCTATAATCCCTTGTTTTATTAAGTCTCTCATCACCTCCTTTCGCCCCTCCTCCTGTTCCTCAGAAACAGGGTATTGCTTTTGAAAAATTGGTTTTGGGTCTCTTAAAATTACCCACACGGGTTCCACGGGCATTCTTCCCGGAATCCTCGTAGAGGCCCATACTTCCTTATTTATCTTCTCTATGTCCCCCTCCTTCATAACCCCCAATCGTACTTCGCAAATTTCTTGCTTCAGGAGTACTTGTATTCCTAGTTTGGCCGCCAAATCTCTTCCCAATAAATTTATCCCTACTAATAGAAATTGATGCATCTCCGGGGTGGATCCCTCTGCCCTTACCAACAGAGGATTCATTAGAGGGGTAAGCATAGGTTTCCTTTCAATCCCTTTCACGACTACGTCCTGAGTGGTAAGCCCACTTCCAAAAGGCAGTGTGGTAATTGAGGAGCGTATTGCTCCATTATCATAGAAAAAATCAAAATTTTTCCTCCTTTGGACCCAGCTTAAGGGTTACCACGGGCTCCGCAAAAGCTGGGCTGGAATGCAGGAGACACTGACCCCCCTAATCTTCATAATCCTCAAACATAGCTGCTACCCTCTGGGTATCTCTTTCCCCTTCCCGCCGATTGGGGCACTCCCTTCCCCAGTGCCCCTTTTGTTTGCAGAATTTGCACACGTCTCGGGGCAAGGGCCTCCTTCCACCTCCTGGCCCTTCCCAGGTTTGACCCAGGGGGTCCTTCCCCTCGCCTCCCCTGATTATTATTCCACGTTCTCTGTCCCACACCACCTCTTAGCCTTCCCCCTTGTTTTTGCATTTCCTGAACAGTTTGGACCATGAGTTTAACAGTCTTCTTTTCTCCTTCCTCCTGGTAGTGGTCCCCTCCGTGTCTACCACCCCTGGTTTACCCCATCCCCTTTCTCCCTGTTGCAGCCCCCTTAATTCTGCCGTGGGGTAAAGGGACTCTGTTTCTCCCTTTTCTACTTCCTTTCCCCAAGTCTTGTCTAAATCATTGGCCCCCGAACCGTGGGCGCCTCCTGCCTCCTCACCAACCTGGGTTCCTGGAATGTAGGGTGGTGGGAAATCATTCGGGTCCCGGGGAGCTGTGGGACCGTCTGACTCCTCCTTAGATCCTACTTTACTGACTCAACTTGGGGCTGGGCGAAGCGCCGCTGCCCCTGGGGTTCTACTAAAATCTGTCCAGATGTCCACACAGAACAAATTCTCCGGCACCTCCGGCCTTGGATCTAATTTCAGCCAGTACTACCGCATATCAAGTATGATGGCCATATCTGTCGTCCCCCATGCAGGCCACGTATGACCAAATGGGAGGTCACTCCTGCACACACTTTCGTATAAAGACGTCTTTAGTTACTCCATACCTGCTAAACCTACCCCATTCCTTCAGGACTCTCCCTAGGGGAGAGTCTGATGGGTAAGTAAGCATTAATCCTACATGCGGCCTTGGTGGCCTTTGTAGCGGGGCGTCCCCCTTGGCCTTTTGCCGCATTCCCTTGGATCCTTTGTTCCCCATGCCCGTGTTCTTACTTGACCAGCCTACTCACTGAGCTTTCCGTCACTCCATCAGTGAGGCTCCGGCTGTAGTTGAGAGAGCCTCAAGTGGTTCTTGCCCCTCGAGTGGGTTACTGTGTGCTCGTCCGTGGAGCGACCTCAGAATCTGGGAAATTCCGGGTGGGCCCTGGAGGTCGAGGTCCGCCTCGAACACCAGACCCCCCCCCCCGGTCAGAGGCGACTATCCCACCGCTGCCACCAAATTGTTACGTGAGAAGTGACCGGACACGCGTCAAGCAGGAGACTTCACACGGAGGCTCAAACAAGTACAGCATTTATTGAAAGCGTGGTTTGCAAAGCACGGAGAGACTCTGGAGGGCAGTCTTCCTTTGTCTCTGAAGGCTGTGTCGCAGCACAGAATTCTTTATACCCCCTAACTGGCTGAGATCACCAGTTGGTAACCTCCCTCACAATCCACCTTCTCCAATCAGAGTTTTCCCCTTTCCCATGCCCCATACCTGTGCAGTCCTCGTGTCCAGCCTGGTATGTCCTGTATCTTCATTCCTGTTTAGCCAGCTTAAGCCAATTTTAGCAGTGTAAGCTATCTACAGTTTAGTGTAAAGCATCCTAAGTATTCTATATCTTATCTAGGTACTTTCCAGGAGAGATTCTGAACATTCCTGACTGCGCCCTTACCCTTTCATTATGTGTCCCCCCCCTGCCCCCAAACTGCTCTTTACTGTGGAAGGAAACATACATGTATCTCTATAGAAGCTTGTGGTGAGAAGACTAATTTGCATTACAGTGGAAAGGGTTACATGCCCTTCCTCACCAGCCTACCTTGCTGCTCTAATATGAATTGAGACACCCCATTAACACTTTTTTTAAAAAAGAGGGCATCCATTGATACATCTCTTGTTGTTACATCTAGTCTACCCTAAGAGAAACTGGCTGCCCCCCAGTAGTGTGTCTGCAAAAGCTGATAGACAAAGATAATGCAAATAAATAAGCCAAGCCATTTTACAAGGGAAGTGTTGTGTGGGGATCTAAAGAAAATAAAGTTGTGGTTTAGTGCAAGGCCTTTTCCTCCTTTCACACAGTTCTACAGAGAAGAACTGCATGGTGTAGCAGTACATGTTGAGAATATTTTTTTGTTCATGTCTTCAAATGAGGCTGCTTAGTGTACAAAATGCTCTGTATCTGCCCCCAGGTAATGGGTTTCTATATTTTCTTAATGAGCTAAAGCAGCAACTCTAGGTCAGGCTGACAATGTAACAACTTCCCACCTCAGCAGGTGATTAAAGGTGATTGAAACAATATCACATCTCTTTTTTTTTTCTTCCTGCAGCAGGTTAGTTTCTTTTCAGAATAAGCTTTCATCTATTTCAGGCAGAAAATTCTTCTTCTTTTTTTAAATAAATCAGAAAAGATTCTGACGACTGCCAGCATGGGTCAAGCAAAATGTTTGGGACCTGAAAAGTCTTTTCTGAGTATTTTAGCTATGAAATAATTCAGCTTCTCAAGTAGGATATTCACTGTGCAGACCTATTTATATTAGCAAAGCTTCTCCGTCCCTCAGTTATCAATCAGATATCAGTTTTCAGAGCTCAGTTTAGCCCAATGAATACCAAAGGGGAAAGAATAGAACAGGCACTGTCGCAGCTAGGCATAACAGTGAGTGGCCCTGGATGCAGCCCCAATAAATGCCCCTTTTGATGAGCAGAAGCCCCATATGATGCTTGTTATGGCTGGGCTGTACCATTTCATACTGTAGGTTGAAGCCTGAATGCCCCCCCCCAAACAACCCTGACAAGTCAAGTGAATTGGGATTCAACCCCCCATGAAATTCTAGGGGGAACATTTAATAAAAGGGATAAATCAAACATCCAATCCTCTATCTTCTACAGTACAGACTAGAACTATGTACATTATAGCAAGAGATGCATTGTATGGTGTTTCTGCTTGATTTGATGGCTTTAATCTCTATGCCTTTGCTTGTGGGTAGGGATGGGCACGGTCCAGAAAAATGGATTCAGAGTTTTTTGCAAACTCAGCCGGTGGGCAGCATTTTCTGGTTTGCATGCTGTTCTCTCAGGATGGCCATGGTTTCATAGTGATCCTAGTGGCATCTACAGTCACTGGTTTTGAAAGTGATAACATAAGTTCTAGATACCTATATCTAATTTGGTGTAGTGGTTAAGTGCGCGGACTCTAATCTGGGAGAACCGGGTTTGATTCCCCACTCCTCCACTTGCACCTGGCTGGATGACCTTGGGCAAGCCGTAGCTCTGATAAGAGCTGTTCTTGAAAAAGAGCAGTTTTTATCAAGAGCTCTCTCAGCCCCACCTACCTCACAGGGTGTCTGTTGTGGGGAGGGGAAGGGAAAGGAGTTTGTAAGCTGCTCTGAGACACCTTTGGGGACTCTGTTATCTGTCAGACCCCATCCTCCTGCAGAGGGGCAGTTTGAGGGTAGTGTGCTGTCTTGACTGGTTGCCACAGAGACTACACAGTGGAAACACAGTCTGGAATCAAGGTAAGAAACAGAGCCAAAGGTCGAATAGCCGGGAAGTCAATTCAAGGTTGCAGGTTTCAAGGACAAGGAGCGGCTGTCATACACACAGAAGCAGGTCTGAGAATGCAGAGTTGCTGCCATGCTGGAGCAGGTGCAAGGAGTGTTTTTTGAACAGGTCCTCCCTTCCCTGGGAGTTGAGTCTGCTTACAGCTCCTCCCATTGCCTCTGCAGGAGCTGCAGTCTGGCACTCCTTCTTCGCTCCTGCATAGTCAGCCTCTGGCATGCCCTACGTCTGGGGCACTCAGGAGAATTAGGCGGGGAGTCTGGGCTTGGGGTATCTGCAACTGGGGGTGCTGGGCCAGGCTCAAGATTAGTATCTCCTTCTGGCTGCACCTCCTGTGCAGCTGCTGGGGACTCTTCCTCCTCAGGTACTGTTGAGGGTTCTTCTTCTGGGCTGACTCCAGAGGAGGCTGGGTTGCTCCTTGCCTCTTCCTTGTCTGAGGAGTAGTCAGCCTCAGCAGAGCCAGTTCCCACGACACGTAGAGAGAGTAACACCCCTCGTCATATCACCCCAATATTTGATATGCAGGACACTGCTTGGGCCAGAAGTAGACTATGATGGATATCATCAGCATGGGAAAACAATTTCAAAACACGAATCAGAGCAGCTGGCTGGCTAATAACTCCCCCTTGCCCTTGAGAGATGCATGATTTTAGAACAATGGGTTGCTCAGAGCTTATTGATTCACTCAGCATAATCCCATCAACACCCCAGCCTCACTTCCCCTCACCCATTACCCCCTGTTAAAGCAGCAATTACTTAACACTTCAATCTTTTCACCTTTCTGATTGCTGTTCATGTCCGGTGCTTGTAGAGTCATCAAGCCTCTCACATCTTTTTGTCTACTTCTGGTTAAACAATTTAGTCATTGTTTTCTGACCAATGCATCATCCCCGCCCGAGGGTACATCTTACCCTATAACTGGACCACCCTGCTGCCCCAGCAGTTTGTGTATGTGCTTTGGATCCCTCCTCACACCCCCACTTGCCTGTGGGTCTACTCTTTGCTTCCCAAAATGCTGGCCATATTGCTCTTTGACTGCTGCTTCCACGGACCTCTTCAAGATCAATAATTATTGCCCTTCCCAAAAAATCTTTCCCCTTCCTCCTTGTTTTTTTTTTTTTAGTTATTTCCTCTGTGTGTTTCTCTATGTGTATGCATTTTTATTTTCATCTACTTTTTAATAAAAACCTTTCTGGTTTAACATCTGCTTGGTATTTGAAAAAATTAAGGGGGGAAATCCTGGTATACATAGGTGGAGAATACCAGTTACCCACCTCTCTGTCTCCTTTGCTATTCCCCCCAACTAATTAGAAGACTGCCTATTTGGTAACAGATTAATGGTGGATTATATGAGCAACGCCTTGCATTCTGAGCATTGTGCATGTGTTTTGGGGGCAGACATAGAAAGACATCCCCACAGAATCTCTTGCTAGAGTGTGTATGAGTGTATAATTATGGAACTGTGTGCATGACACTGCAAGAGCGACTTTCAGGGTTGGAATCTTTCCCCCCTCTTTCATCTTTTGAGGCTGTGTCATTCAGCCACACCTAATGGTCCACAAGTCCGTGCAGACTGCCACGGGTTTCTTTACAACACAAGGGGGTGACATGTGTGCTTCCCCCAGACATCCCATCTTGGGTTTATTAGGGTTGGTTTGGAGTAGAAATGGGGTAGACAACCATCAATAACTTAATAACAGAATATTTTGGACTGAGTACAGTTGTTCTAGAAATTTTAAATCCCCAAATTTTATATCATTTAGTACTGCTGAGAATGGTGATGTTGTGGCTGGTTAAAGGGGATAATAGATTTTAAAAGTCTCAGTTTCCCATGCTGCATGACTCTTAGAGCTGCATTACAAAAACAGTGAGCACAGTTGTTGGCTTCCTCCTAGTCAAGAAACACTGATTTCTTCTGGAGGCATGTTAACAGGCTTGATAGACCAGAAGCATGATCCACTATGGCATATCTTACATTGCTGTCTTTTAAAAGAAGGTTTTACCAAGAGGGACATATAGTATTTTGCTTGGTATGGTGTTTTAGGGATGCAAAGCCTTGGAGGGCATTTTTTAAAAGTTAAGAGTCATGCTGTTGTCCATAATTTGGAAGACAAAATGCAAGTTCTTGATGGACGAAAAACAGCAACTTACAGTGCAATCCCAGGCAGAGTTGCTCTACCCTAAGACAAGTGAAAACAGAGGGCTTAGAATGGAGTAATTCTGCATAGAGTTGCACTGTTAATGTGCTGAAAAATATTTAGTATGACTCAGATAGCTGAAGGCTGTTTACCAGAGCTGTTCAAAGTAAATGGAGATCCTTCAAGCAGCCAGACAGATGCTTCAGGGACGTTCATAAGCAGGGGAAGATGGTGTTTCAGAGTCCTCCTCTGAGCTTATTTGGTATGCAAAGATTATATAATAATTGTATCTGCTGAACTGACACGCACAAAACCCCACAGATATAATATACGCTAAGCTTCATAAGAGCACAAGATACCTAGAATGAAACTTGATGAAACAGGTATTACTTCGCAGGAAAATCCCAGGAAGACAGATGATCAGTGTTTATTATCTGTACTTCAGCCATATATTTTGTGATAGTAAATTTTGTACTTTGTACACTTCTAAATGCCATATATCGTCTACAGCAAACAAAAAAAATGATGTGATGTTTAATAGGCACTAAAAATGCCCATAAGATTTGCTTGTTTGTCAAACTGTTATTAAATGTATTTACAATTGTAAAGGATGTGAAGATCATCAATAGAGAAGACTACAGTATTTCTTATTTTATAGCAGACATCACCATGAGTAAAACTGGGGGGGGGGGATGCAAGGGAATATCAGATGTCTTATTACAATCATGATACAATTCAAGACACATCCAGTGTTGCTGTCCAGAACTGTTATTCACCTTGATAATGTTGACATTTGTATCACATGCATGTCATAAATCTTCCAAAGAGTGTAGACCTTATAAAATAAATGGCTCAGAGAAAGAAAAGATCAACGGCATAAAAAGGAAAAATGATCCTTCTATGTTAGCAGTAGTTTTGTACATAGTTCTCTAGCTAAAGAAATCTGCATCCCATGCGATCTCAGTCTGTTGTGCAACATGTGGTTGGGAATGATTATTTTTATTAATTGGCTGGGAATGGTGCAAAGCTGGATGTTGTATTTTTCTTTAGGCTGTGGGTTTCTCCAGAGCTCTTACTGTAAGAGTCTGAAGTCTGTCTCCGCAAACATCTTTGAAATGCAAAGCAGGAAGTTACTACAAATGTATGTGTTAACATTTATTGAAGATAGTCTTTTAATAGTGGAGAGCAGAAAGTTGTGAAGCAGAAAAAAGGAAATACAATCTCCAGATGCACCATACAGCATTCTATACCATGCTAGACAGGATTTAATTTTTAATTACCTCTTATGGTTGAGTCCTGGAATGACTGGAAAACAACAGTGGTCTTGACTTCCCACAGAGTCTGGCTGCTAGACTGGGGATGGTGGAATGGAAACTCATTCATATCCAAAAGACAGATAGCTGTTACTTCCACAGTCTAGCCCTTAGACTCTGTGGGAAGCCATGGCCACTACTGTTTCCTTGTCATTTCATTTACTTTACAAAATTTCCAGGATCCCGTTTCCAACCCCAGGCTTTTAGTTCTTTATGCCACACTCTGTTGTGGAGTTTAAAGGCTTGGGGTCAGAGCAGTGAATCCTGGAAACTCTTGAGAAAAACAGACACAGAGGAATCATTTGCAGTCTTTGTGATACAACATTGATAGGAAGGCTGGAGCTTGTAGGTTAGGGTGGCTGCACACTGTCTAAAATGAGAAGTGATGGGCTCAAACCCACTTGGAAGCTAAGTTAAAAGCCGTTAAGGGCCTTTCTGTTGGTTATAAGAGGCTGTAGAATTTATCAGTAATGAAGAATTACAACACTCTCTTATCATGCAAAGTCAGTACAATCCCTTCCTTCTAGTGGACACCTGAAACATATCATCCCTTTATGGCAATGTGAATTTGAATGTGTACAATGACCCATTATCTCAGCCTACTGTTCCCACAAAACACCATTTTCCTAACAATGCCCTACAATTCCATAAATATTGTTTCCTCTTGTCATGGAATAATATGATGCTCGTTTCGATGCTATTTTCTCTCTACTCCCCCATTTGACTTAGGAGTCAGAATGCCATCAACGGCAGGCTAATGTGAGTTAGGGCAAATGAAGGTTTTCCTCCCGGGGCCACCCTATGGGATAGAGAATGGATTGAGTCACTCACAGCTGACTACTTCCATTACTGCCATAGTTTATAAACATCCCTGGCACTTAAGCCAGAAAAGTTGCAGAGCTCTTTATTCATTCTGTGAAATACAAAATGACCAATTGGAGCTGTAATACCAGCAGCAATAGTAACAGGAAATGAAAGCTGGGAGAATTCTATTATGATACATTGACATGCTTATATATATAAGAGTGCATTCTCAACAACTCGGAAAGTGGAAGATACAGTTAACTCCACCCAGTTTGTAAAGTAAAATCTCTTCTGGAATATTAAGTTTACTAGGCTTTTATTCTGCACTTCCTTCAAAGAGCTCAGTTCAGCAACCAGGGGTCATCTCTCTTCCATTTTACCCTCTCTATTTTGGGTTTGGGACACGTACCCAGAACCATGACTAATTTGGGATAATTAAACTCAGAGTGAGGGGGAAACTTCTTCCCACTGCCAAGGCCAGGGTAGCTTGGAAAACTAAGGCACTCACCAGTTAGGGGGAGCAGAACATGTAATTTAGGGCTCATTTCCTGGATAGTGTGCAAGCAAGCTCCAAGTGCCTCTACTAGGCTACCAGTAAGCGTTAAATGGCTGGATCTTTTCCAAAACAAGGTTTAGAATTTATTGAGGGAAATTTAGAGGTACAAGAATTGAGAATGTACTCAAGCACAAGAACAGTGAAATTGTTGGTTCAGAAGGATGTCCATGTGAAACGTTACACAGGACAGAAAATGGAAGTAAAAGGCTTCGGTCACACACCAGTTGAAGTGGAGGGGAAGTGAGGCTATTTCCTCTGGAGGAATTTGACACACAGTTGCAAGATCACACATCCCTTTGTAGCAGCAGGTTTAGCCGGTCACTGTGTGATCAGATGCAACTGTGGGTGAGTCTCTTTTTTTGCTGTTTGTTTCCCATATGCATAAACGAGGAATCACACCTCCACACTGAGGGTCCCCTATGGAGTATGCAATGATGCGTGTACTGCAAAGAGGGGGAGGAAACGGCACCGAGCTGGGATGGAATGATCAGATCATCCCGACGGCATGACAGCATGCTTGCATAATCAGACAGGGGAAAGTTCATCCGTGGCCTGTCAGAACCAATTAGAGCCGAAGTTTCCCCAGAGTCTTTTAACTCTGCTTCTGCGGTGGAGCAACACGGGTTGCCGACAACTGCGGGATGCTTCACAGATGTTGCTGTCTGATCGCACCCTTTAGATTAACCAGGCATTCACACCTATGTCAGAGCTAAAGGTGCATATGATCACAGCCAAAGAGAACCAGGCCTCTGACTGAGAATGACCACACGGCGGAGTAGGAGAGAGTTTTTAAGAGTAAAAGAATTAACACAGAAGATGTTTACCTATCCTTAGTCTGCTGAGCTGGGTGGATCAGATGATCCAGAGACTGAGTAGGGGACTTAATGCAGAACTTTCAAAGTTCCTGGGAAATATTAGGAAGGTATACTGGTTCCAGAAGACAAGAGTCGAGTTGGCAGCCTCTGGGAAAGTGGTGGAGATTACAGTTTTGGCTGGCAGAGCGGAAATACTTATAGGAGCCAGCACAAAGGAATATCAAAGAAATAATGGTAAAAGTACAGGGATTCATGATGAGTCCAGGATGAGAATCAGTGGATTTCCTGGCTCATGAATGAGGGGGGGGGGGCTTCCCAGAAAAGTAATAAAAGGTGGTTGCATCCAGGTAGGGTAGAGGCTTTATCCATGCCTGAGGCAGGTTGGGAGAAGACATTCAGTCAGTGAAAGGTCAGTAAAAGGTAGTCAATTCCACCTGGCTGTTTGATAGCAATTAGATTTTGCACTCAGGAAGACTTGTGTTTGCTGATGAAATGGCTTTGCAAGCCCCTGTGGTGACCGGGTAGGCATGCAGATGTCCCATCACTGAATTAGTCTCCTGCCTAAGGTTTTGGCTATTCATTAGCATAGCCTGACTAAGGAGAGTCTTGGCCTCACCATCTTCAAAGCAAGGCATTCCTAGGTCCCAAAAGGCGGCCAAGATGAATTTAGATAGGACAGAGTTAGGGCAGATAGTTCACATCTAGTAAAGGGTAACACAGGTTCCTCGGTTTCTCCTTCCTGCAGAGTAGGGCAGAAGGATTTTAAATAAATAAACAGAAATCTACATGTGGGAGATTTGGTTCTGCGAAACTCCTTTAATACTGAAAATTGTAATCAAAATGATTATGGTAATGACATCCTATTACACTGCCAAGTTCCCCCCCCTTTACTTTGTAAAGTGTATCATGATAATAACATGATTTGCCCTTAAACCTAATTCATGGCAACCAGAATCAATACTTGGCAGATATTGCAAACATCAAACAGATGCATCAAAAAGGCAGAATGGTTGCTAAATATGGGAAATAAAATGGTAACAGTATAAGAAGAATTGTATAAGAAAAAAATATATTAGCTAGTAAGGTAAACATAGACCCCAACGTTCAGAGATACGATGACAGAATATTTGAACATAGGATTTACATCATAGACAAATGTGTTGTGATTCTTGAATACTGGTGTTATTATTAATATGGGTATTTTTTTTCTTTATTGGAAGTATAGCTCCCAATGTTTTTGAAGTTTGTAGAAATATTTTATGAACTAAAAGCTGGAAATAAAAACAGGAAAAGGAAGACAGATGCTTTCCCCACACCAGGCAAGTACCTCCTATGGATTTTGATAATGGGGATGTAACTATAAACTGGGTTTGATGGAGGAGCTCATGAAGCTAATATTTGCAGGCTCAGAGGCAGGCACTTGCAGTGAAGAACAGAAAGCCACAAATCAGCATTGGGCAGAAATACAAAGATATCCACTAAGCCTGGGGTGCTTATGGCAAGCTTTCAACAGAGTCCAGAAAGAAACCTACAATGTAATCTTTGAAGTAATGTCTCCATATAACATAAACGGAAAGACAGCAAGGAACAACATGTGGACAAGCATGTGGACAAGGGTGACCCAATAGATGTTGTTTACTTAGACTTCCAGAAAGCTTTTTATAACATTCCTCATCAAAGGCTCCAAAGTAAAATAAGGAGTCATGGGATAAGAGGACAAGCCCCCTTGTGAATTAAAAATTGGTTAATCAACAGAAAAAAGAGAGTGAGTATAAATGGGCAGTTTTTGCAGTGGAAGGTGGTAAGCAGTGGGGTACTGTAGGGCTCAGTACAGGGTGCAGTGCTTTTTGACTTGTTCATTGATGATTTGGAGTTGGGAGTAAGCAGTGAAGTGGCTAAGTTTGCAGATGACACTAAGTTGTTTAGGGCAGTGAAAACCAGGGAGGACTGTGAGGTGCTCCAGAGAGATCTGTCGAGGCTGGATAAGTGGTCATCAACATGGCAAATGAGGTTCAATGTGGGCAAGTGCAAAGTAATATATATTGGAGCTAAAGATCCCAACTATAAATGCATGTTGATGGGGTCCAAACTTGCGGTAACTGACCACGAGAGAGATCTTGGAGTCATGGTAGATAACTCACTGAAAATGTAGATTCAGTGTGCGCCTGCAATTTAAAAAAGGCAAATGCTATGCTGGGGATCATTAGAAAGGGGATTGAAAACAAATTAGCCAGTATCATAATGCCCCTGTATAAATCTGTGGTGTGACCTCATTTGGAATACTGCGTACAGTTCTGGTAATCACACCGCAAAATAATATTATAGCCTTAGAAAAGGTGCAATAAGGGACAACTAAAATGATTAAGGGGATGGAACACTTTCCCTATGAATTTTCAATTTATTTATTCTTTCAATTTATATCCTGCCCTTCCCTAAAGCGGGATCAGGGTGGCTCACAACAATAAATTCAATGCAATCTTAAAACAATTCAGTCATATAATAAATAACAATATTAAATCAATATAATAAATCAACACAGTGAAGAAAGGTTAAAGAAGTTAGGGCTCTTTAGCTTGGAGAAATGATGACTGAAGGGTGAAATGTCAGACGTTTACAAAATCATGCATGGGATTGAGATGATAGAGAAAGAAGTGCTTTTCTCCTTTTCTCACAATAAAAGAACTCATGGGCATTCAATGAAATTGATGGGTAGTAGGTTTAGAACAGATAAAAGGTAGTACTTCTTCACCCAAAAAGTAATTAACACGTGGAATTCATGGCCATAGGAAGTGGTGGCAGCTATAAGCATAAGCTTCAAGAGTGGATTGGATAAACATATGGAGCAGAGGTCCATCAGGGGCTATCAGCCACAAGGTATAAATGGAACACTATGTCCGGGGCAGTGATGCTCTCTGGTGCTTGGGTGGCCACAGTGGGAGAGCTTCTGGAGTTCTGGCCCCATTGGTGGACTTTCTGATAGCACCTGGGTTTTGGCCACTGTGTGACACAGAGTGTTGGACTGGATGGGGCATTGGCCTGATCCTGCATGGCTTCTCTTACGTTCTTAAAAGAATTAGTAGATGAAGAACATTCCTGGTTCCTACATCTTTCATAGGTGTTTAAATGCAGTAGAAAGTACCCACCACAGATCCCGCTGGAGTTCAAATAGACCCCCTGTGTCAGCATTTACATTAATAAAACTGTCTGCCATGCTGTGACCTCTCCAGTAAGTCTGGGGTTGTTGTTTGTTTGCTTGTTTTGTTCTTATAGAAGCTTTCTCACTTTAGAATGAATGTCACAAGTTGTACAGTAGATTGTCAAACTGATTTCCCAAGGTCTGAATTCTTAGTCAATTGTATGAGCTAATTGTTATCTGTTTCCCATACTGTACTGCAGGTGCTTCTGGAGCAAAGCATAGATTTAAACGTTTGCTTTCTGCCACACACTAAGTCAAACTGTGCAATGCTGCACATGCTGGAAAGCAAATGCAGTTCATCTGCTTTTTTCCTGTACTGCTATAGCCCTTGCAATCCATCCATCATATTTGGTCTCCAACAGTTGGCAGTCTTACAATCCATTCATTAATGCTTTCATGGCCTACTGAAGGGTCGCGACCTATCATATTGGAATCCCTCCATTACAAGATAGCAGTAAGTTTTAGACATATTCACCAATATATATTCTGCTAATGCTGCTGTGCTACTTTTGTGAACAGTTTGCTTGAGAAAGCAGTCAAACAAAGACAGTGCATATTTATCATTTGCTCCCACTGTTGCTATTTGTCAAGAACAATCTGTGTTTGTTTGCCAGCTATCCCTGCATTTTGTCTCTTTTTGTCTTTGGCAGAAAATTTGTTAATGCTTTAAAAAAATGTTCTGGGTATGTACACATGTGAACTTTGAGTTGCCATTCTCCACTTTCCATCTTCTTCTTCTGGGCCTCTAGAAGTAACAAATCTGACAGGAGAGAGTGAAGGCATCTTTACAGTAGTCTAGTACACATGCGATCCTAAGAATACTTTCCTGAGAGCCCCCATTGAGTAGACCTGCGTATAATTCTGAGTTCATTTGCTAGCAACAATAAGCAGATCTACTCAGAATCCTGCTCAGGATTATTCAATGGCACTTACTCCCAGGAAAGTGTTCTTAAGATAGCATTGTAAGGCACCAAATACTGTATGACCTGATGGCAAGGATAACTGGAACAAGGGTAGGGGATATTCATGGCAAATAATGCCATGGATTAATTTACTCTGACCCACATTAACTTTAAACATGACACAGGACATTACTGGTGGGGCTCTAAAGGGAGCCAGCCAATCAGGGAAGGATAGCAGGCTGCTTTTTATTCAGCTGTTCCCTCTTATTGGCTGGCATTTTGCTGCGGCTGACCTACCCTCCCAAGTGGCAGTAAGATTAGCAAATTGCTATTGCAGGGTCGAGGAGGAATGTTGGGGGTTTCACAGGACTGGCTTGATGTGAAGCCCTTCTTTTGCCTGTTTAAATTAAATAGGCCTGGTTATAAACTGGTTAGGCCATAGCTAGTTGGCAGGAATTGGGTGGGTTGTTCAGGAGAGCCAGGGTTAATCAGCAAACACCCTGAGGCACTGGGTTTAATATGTGGGGTGTCCGGAACAGGCCATCACATGCCTTGCAGTTGGGTGTGCTGTGAAGGAGTATCACTGGAGCTGAGTGACATCTTTTGAATCCCATAGAAGACTTACAACACACAAGGAAAAAAACCTTGGTGCCTTTTGGCACATAGTGATTTTGCAGACTGTGATAAGTAAGGCCAGCAGATGTGCTGACCGAGTTTGGAGGCAGGATAGATCTGCCCAAAGGCATCCACAATGGGTGCCTAGCACTGCCTGCCCTCAAAATTGTCGGTTTATCTGCATAAGCAGTGGTGTAGATCAGCCATTTATTTATTTATTCATTTAAATTAAAAAAAAAAACTGAATTGAACCCACACTTGGATATCTCATGCCATCATTTGGAGGTGTCAGAGCAAACTAAATTTGGGTTAATTAATCGATCAATTAGGCTTTTTGATGGCCTGTTTTAAAGATAACTCTATAAAAGCTGCAAGATCAGTATTTAAGACAAGGATCCAAGACAAGGATCCAGTCAGCCTGACCTCTGTCCCAGGGAAGATACTGGAACAGATTTTAAAAGGATCGATCTGCAAGCATCTAAAGGACAACATGGTGATCTGGGGAAGTCAGCACAGATTTGTCCCCAACAGGTCCTGCCAGACCAATCTCCTTCCTTCTTTAATCAATTGACGAGCTTACTGGATCGAGGAAATGCTGTTGATGTTGTTTACCTGGATTTCAGTAAAGGTTCCCCATGATATTCTGATGGGTAAACTAGAGTACTGTGGACTGGACTCTAGGATAATTAGATGGATAGGAAGCTGGCTGGAGAACTGTAGCTGTCAAGGGCATTTCATCTGAATGGAGGGAGGTGTCCAGTGTGGTGCCACAGGGCTCAATTCCAGGCCCTGTATTTTTCAATATTTTTTATAAATGATCTGGATGATGGTGTGGAGGGGCTACTCATTAAATTTGCAGATGACACCAAATTGGGAGAAGCAGTGAACACACCAGAAGACAGAGAGAGAATTCAATGAGATCTGAACACACTGGAAAAGTGGGTGGATGTGAACAACATGACATTTACCAAGGATAAGTACCAAGTTCGACATCTGGGTAACAAAAGTGAGGAACATGCATACTGGATGGGGGATACACTTCTGAGTAGCAGTGTGTGTGAACACGATCTTGGGGTACGGGTGGACCGTAAGCTAAATATGAGCAGCCAGTGTGATGCAGAGACAAAAAAGGCTAATGCGATCTTGGGGTGTATCAACAGAGGCATAACATCCAAAGCACAAGATGTCATCGTCCCGGTGTACACTGCATTGGCCAGGCCACATCTGGAGTATTATGTGCAGATCTGGAAGTCTCAGTTAAAAAAGGATGTGGACAAAATGGAGTGGGTGCAGCAGAGAGCAACAAGGATGATTGGGGGCCGGGAGACCAAGCCCTTTGAGGAAAGGCTGAGGGACTTGGAAATGTTTAGTCTGGAGAAGAGAAGGTTGAGGGGGGCCATGACTGAAGGGGTGTCACTTAGAGGAGAGCAGGGAGCTGTTCCTGTTGGCAGCAGAGGATAAGACTCGCAATAATAGGTTTAAATTAAGGGTGGGAAGGTACTGGCTGGATATTAGGAAAAACATTTTTACAGCAAGAGTTGCGCAACAGTGGAATCAGCTGCCTAGGGAGGTGGTGAGCTTCCCCTCATTGGCAGTCTTTAAGCAGCATCTAGACAACACTAGTCAGGGATGCTCTAGGCTGATCCTGCACTGAGCAGGGGGTTGGACTAGATGGCCTGTAGGACCCCTTCCAACTCTGTGATTCTAGGATTCTATATATTTATAAAGAAGAGCTTTGAAATATCATCTGAATGTTGCATAATGCCTTGGTATACCAATCCAAAGTACATGAATATTATCGACCCTTTTTTATGGAATATCCTCCTAAAGAGGATATAGGCACTGGCCAGGCATGATCAGCCATTTTAGAGGGTAGGTGAAGGGCAGTTTATTATGCCAGCCATGTGGGTATTTGAGAAAGAAGGGATGTTCAGGATTCAACTCATTATTGATGTTATTGTTCTGTTCTATGACAAACAATGAGGAAAATATCTGACCTTCTTTAGGTTCATTGGGTAGTATCAAAGACCCTTTTCTGTCTTCCAAGTTCTGATGAGAGCTCAATTATCTATATGGTAGCAACTTTTATATATGTACTTTATATATATACTTTATGTTTGTAAGAAGCTTTTTAAAAATCCATACTGTGAATTTTCAAGGTGATATAAATTCCTTTCGATTATTGTTAACATTGTCTTTCAGTTACAAATTCAAATAGTTGTTTTTATTAATTTATCAACTTATTTTATAGTAAAGTTAAAGGTTTCCTTTGCTCGAAAACCAGTCAAATCCGACTCTAGGTGGTGGTGCTCCTCTCCATGTCCAAGCCAGAGAGCCAGCGCTGTCCAAAGATGTTTCTGTGGTCATGTGGCCAGCATGACTAAACACTGAGGCACACAGAATGCTGTTGCCTTCCCACTGAAGCGGTACCAATTTATCAACTTGCAATTTCTTGATTTTGAACTGCTATGTTGGCAGGAGCTGGGACCAGAGGCGGGAACTCACTCCATCATGTGGCACTCGGGTCTCAAACTACTGAACTACCAACCTTCTGGTCAGTTTTAAAGGCTATTAAATGTATAGGCAAGACTGTTTTTACTTCAGATTCTTGAACATTTATTTAATATAATCGTAGCAAGTTATGTTTTATGTCATGTTAACATGGAGACACTAGTGAGTAATTTCATTCTGGCAAGGAAACTGGTGGAAGTCTTGGGACTGTTTATAGAATCATCATGATACATGAGTGATGATGGCTTAGTCAATAAACTTTCCATTATACTCTGTAGCCATTTGTACCCCATCTAGCAGGATGAAGCATGTCTGAATGGGTTCTATATGCATGTTTTTTTTCTAAGCTAAAAAGCCAGATCAGGGAGCTTAGAGCCCACAACTTTGTCAGATTATCAACAGTTCTGAACAAGAGTCCTAAATCTAATCCTCGCCCAGTTGCTAATGAATGACTAGCACTACTGATGACAGTCTGATTGGGCTGCATGTTCCAGATTGTTTGTGCAACTGGTAGTCAAAGTTGATAGCCTAGGTTTGGGTGGCCCATGGTTCGTAATGTGATAACATTTATCTCCATGTGAAGAACAGCTTCACCTGATAATTTCTGTAAAGCAGATTGCAATGGCATGACTCAGTCAGCTGCCTCCTCCTCCAATGATGATGCACCAGTGGAGTGCCTGCCTGAACAGCTGGCAGAGCCATCCAAAGAAGTGTCAGGAGATGAGAGGTGCTCATTCTAACAGACAATGTAAGAAATGGGACAGAGATCAGACTGTCAGTCACCATTAGTGTCTCCTGAACAAGCTGAGTGCAGAAGACATTGGGAGTGTATGTCAGCCAGAGAGAGATGAAGGAGTGCCCATTTAATTGCACAATAGCGATCAGCACTAGTTGCTGAAGCAGTCATTTCAGGAGCAAGAATGACAAGCTGGGGAGTCAGCTAATTAGGTGAATAAAAGGAACATGTGGAGCAGAGCTCATTATGGAAGCAACTTTGCTTGCCACCGCTCTATGAGATGATTCACTTAGTGAACAGAGTATTGCCTTGCTTGCTGCCTTGCATCCTGTCTTGCTAGCCTGTGTTTGTTTTTCAGCTAGAAACCCAGACCCTGTCTCCTGTCCTGACTTCCAAGCTTTGAACCCTGTGCTCCAGTCCTTCCTGTTTCCCTGACATTCAGATGGAACCTTTAGCTCTCTGATCATGTTCTGGTTTGTTGACTTTGCTCTTGTCTCTTGTCTTTGGCTTAATTGATTGTGATTACATCTGTGCATCCTGGACTCCCAGGTCAAGTAAAAAGTGTCAGACTCTTCCCTGAACGCAACATTTATTTTGCTTGTTAACAACTCTGTTTGTGCATTCTGGAGGCTTATGTTCAGTGAACACCAGGCTTGGCCTTGAACACGACATGCAGTTAAAAATGGAGCACATTGTAATCCATTTTTTCTTTTCTGTTGATAGCCTTAATAGTGACATTCAATGCTGAAACCACAGAAGATGGTCACAATATACAGCAACAAAGCAAATGTTGCATGGTAGGTTTATCGGTGAAGTGGGTTCCGTAATTCCCATTGCTTTTTAAAAACTACAATGTCCTTTCTGTGAGAAACTGAAAATTAATGAAGAAATTAATAAAATAATTATTACAGAGACAATTGACACAAAATTGAGTGTTTTCAATTTGCTTCCTTTTAATGATGACATGCACTGTGCCACTGACTGGATTCCGCAGTGGTACTGAGTGGTTGTAATTCTGAGAACAGAGGTACAGGAAGCATAAATGCAATGACATTACTGAAAGGTCCATGAAAGTATGTCCAAATATTTATGCAGAAATGCAGAAATGTTGTTATTCTCATTCATGTTGTTGATACCACAAACAATCTCAAATGTGTTTCTGCCAGGATTGAATAATAATAAATAAAACAAATAAAGAATAATAACAGTGGTGTAGCTGCTGACATCCTCCAGCAACACAGTCCCACGTAATTCCTTTCTGCTGTGCAGTGATACCTTTGACAGCTCAGATTGTTGACTGCACTGCCTGTCACTCTGCCACCCACGAAATTTAGAACTTGTATTTTTCTTAGCCTGTGTAGGACTAGCTTTTTCTACAAGAACAATTTTGCCAAGTTTCAGCTAACTTGTTTTCTAGGCAATTAAATGTGTGTCTCCAGTATACTTCTTGCTGACATAATGAACCAGTACTTTGAGCTGTACCAGGTCAAATTGCAGATGTGGTCTCAGGTTGATGGCTGATAGCCTTCTCCTTGGCATTGTATTGTCTATGTGTATGAACCTTTTTCATGGAGAAGCACTCTATCTTGTGAACCTCAATCTATTGTCTACATGGTACAGTCCAGACTATGTTAACAACAAGCCTCCATTTTGGCTTGTCTTTTTGATGCCAGGACTATACCTCTTTGTTTATCACAAAAACAAGGGAGTGGATCCTACCCAATCCAAGCTTCCCACTGAACAAAGATTTCCTCTGGCCTAGGAAACCTCCCTCCAGTGTAAGCAGTTCTTCCATTGGGAGGTCCACCTCATCAGTTTTGGCCATTTCTGCAACAAAAGGCAGATACAGTAGGACCAGTCATAACTGAATCATGATAAACCGAATAGAATAAAGCTGTCTCTAGGAGAGGCTGCACCTCATACAGTATCTGTCCATCACCAGGTCACTTGCCAAGGCACTTCAGTAATTAGTCAGTGTGTCTTTAGCCACAAAACAAAAACTGCTGCATTAGTGTCTGTCAAGAAAAGAACATAAGAACATAAGAACATAAGAGACGCCAATGTTGGATCAGGCCAAAGGCCCATCCAGTCCAACACTCTGTGTCACACAGTGGCCAGAAATACCAGTGCCATCAGGAGGTCCAGCAGTGGGGCCAGGACATTAGAAGCCCTCCCACTGTTGACCCCCCCAAGCACCAAGAAGACAGAGCATCACTTGCCCCAGAGCCCCTAGCTATACCTTGTGGCTAATAGCCACTGATGGACCTCTGCTCCATATGCTTATCTAATTCCCTTTTGAAGCCGTCCATGCTTGTAGCCGCCACCACTTCCTGTGGCAGTGAATTCCATGTGTTAATCACTCTTTGGGTGAAGAAGTACTTCCTTTTATCCGTTCTAACCCGACCGCTCTGCAGTTTCATGGAGTGCCCACGAGTTCTTGTATTGTGAGAAAGGGAGAAAAGTACCTCTTTCTTTACCTGCTCTTTCCCATGCATAATCTTATAAACCTCGATCATGTCACCCCTCAGTCGTCTTTTCTCCAAGCTAAAGAGCCCTAAGCGCTTTAACCTTTCCTCATAGGGAAAGTGTTCCAACCCTTTTATCATTCGAGTTGCCCTTTTCTGCACTTTTTCCAAAGCTATAATATCCTTTTTAAGGTGTGGTGACCAGAATTGCACACAGTATTCCAAATGAGGTCTTACCATTGATTTATATAGGGGCATTATTATATTGGCTGATCTGTTTTCAATACCCTTCCTAATAATCCCCAGCATAGCATTGGCCTTCTTTATTGCAGTCACACACTGTCTCGACATTTTCAGTGAGTTATCCACTACAACTCCAAGATCTCTCTCTTGCTCAGTCTCTGCCAGTTCAGACCCCATCAATGTGTATTTATATTTAGGATTTTTGGCTCCAATGTGCATCACCTTGCACTTGGCCACATTGAACCCCCACTGAAAGGTTGGCCACATTGAACATCCCACTGAAAGGTTCCTGCCTTAGGTTGACCTAGAAATTTTCAGGCATCCACTGTTTCAGTTCATGTTCTTATTACATGCCACAATAACAGGAGCTGAATGTTCACTGGGATGTTCAAACAGCTCAAACATATTCACCACCTAAATGCTGACTATGTCCATGTTCAGAAATGCATTAAATACTTCCTTTCCTCCACCAATGTTGTAAAGGAAACAATTACCAGGGTAACACAGAAATATTTTTACCCATTGGTATCCAAGTCTGTTGACAGCTCAAACATTAATGGCTGACTGTCTGGATCTAGATCAGTTCTTGCATTCTGGTTCTTGCACATAGTCCTCCTGTGTCATTTAAGTAAATAGCTTTTAACTTTAAACTGTAAATATAAACGAAGGCTGTGATGCACATCAGGCTGGGTTAGCAACATCTGTCTCACCAATCACTGATGCCCTGATCTCCCTACAAAACCTGCTGCCCAATGAGCATCTTCTCCCCAGCTGGCAACCTGACAACCCATCACCTTCCCCTGACTGACAGTGGGCATGGAAGGGTTAGCAACATCTGTCTCACCAATCACCGATGCCCTGATTGAAGCCTGTATCCAATAAGGTACTTGTTTCCAGGTGGCAGATGTAGCCATCTCATGTATCCCAGTGGAGTCCAGGCATTCCAACGGGGTCGCTATTGTGCTGTTTTGGTGTTGTGTTATAGCAGCATAGCACCATAGCGTTCTAAATTGAATGTTCAAAAAGAAAAAAAAAGAAAAAAGGACGGAGATTGCCCACGCGGGTGAAAAAGGGTGGGAAAACAAAGTGGTGCAGTCTGAAATGCCAAACCACTTCAGAGACGGCTCCTTACCAGTAGGGAAAAGACTGTGTGAAATGGCAGCCCTGTACAGGTTTACTCCAAAACGTTACAATAATGGCTTAAAAATGACTTAAAAAGGGTAATGTGAAATTCCCCCCTGATACAGATCTGAACTTTTTCCTGCTATGCTTCCCTCCAAAATTCCATCCCCCCTCTCAAAGTGATTGGATGCCACAAGGTCAGATGACTGGCTGTTTTTCTTCAGGGGCAGAACAGCCTCCTGTCTGTCACACCTATTTCCTGGGCTACTGCCAGTCTAAAAGCTACTGAGCTTGGTGCTCAAGTTGAGTTTCAGTGAGGGCCAGATGAATCAAGTGGAGGATTGACTCATAAATAGGTAGTGGCAGCTGAACAAGGCATACTTGCTTGGCTGGCATGCATGTTCCCTTGCACTGAAATTTTTTAGCATGCCTAATCTTCCAAACCTACACTCCTGTACTCAGACCAAGACTGCCCAAATATACCCCCTTCCCTGTTGGCTACCCCTCTTCACTATACTGTTTTAGAATTTTTCTCTGGACCTGAAACACCAGTTTCTTCTCTGTAAATAGCAAGATGTTGGTGACAATGCAATCAAAGATGGAACTATTAGGCATATATAGGAACAAAGCCTGCTGAGGGAAAATCAGCATAGCTTCTGCAAAGGGAAGTCCTACCATACCAACCTTATGGAGTTCTTTGAAAAAGTGAACAAGCATGTAACGGTGACCCAGTAGATGCTATATACTTGGACTTTCAAAAGGCTTTTGATGAGGTACCTCCTGATTGACAAAGACTCCTGATTGAACTTATCAGTCATGGGATAAGAGGACAGGATCTCTCATGGATTGAAAACTGGTTAAATGACAGACAGTAAACAGTCAATGGACAGTTCTCACAATGGGAGGAGGAGGAGGAGGAGGAGGGGGAGATTGAATTTATACCCCACCCTTCACTCGGAGTCTCAGAGCAGCTTACAAACTCATTTTCCCTTCCCCTCCCCACAACAGACACCCTGTGAGGTAGGTGGGGCTGTGAGCGCTCTTTCAGAAACTTCTCTTTTCAAGAACACCTTTGACAGAACTATTGCTTGCCCAAGGTCATCCAGCAGCTTCAAATGGAGGAGTGGGGAATCAAACCTGGTTCTCCCAGATTAGAGTCCACACACTTAATCACTACACCAAACTGTAATTTTCGGGTATATTGGACCAGGAAAATATCACTATTTCCTGATATTCCTGAATCCCAGTATGGTATGAGATTCAGATTTTGTAAATGTTCAGGAATCAAAGATATATTCAGGTCTATTATACCTTAAAGTAAATGGCAAAGATTGGGGGGGGGGTTGAGGTAGAGGCATCAAATTTGCAGCATAGCTGCTGGAGTCTCTCCTCAAAAGAACTCCAAGTTTCAAAAAAGATTGGTCCAGAAAGTCCACTTCTATGGGCACCCAAAAAGGTGCCCCTATCCTCCATTGTTTCCAATGGGGGAAAATAGCATGGTACTACAAGCCCAGTAGAATGTTCCAGAGAATCTCTGTAGTCAAAAGTGAAGTGTGGTGGGGCACTTTTGGAAGGCCAGCAGCAGAACCAGTGCCACTGTTGCAGTGTCAAAACCCAACAGGACGAAGTTCAAATTTGAGAATCTCTGAAGTACAAACTGAGGGGGGCATTTCTGCAAGGACAGCAGAACCTGTGCAATATACTAGTGACCAGCAGCAGAACCAGTGCAATGTATTATTGTCCAGCAGAACTCAGTGCCATTGTGGAAAATGCCAGCTCTCCAGAATGGATTTCAAGCACAGAATCATGATCCAAGCAAGGCAGAGCGGGGTTGCAAGGACAGCAGAACCAGTGCAATAGTGCCTAGCAGCACAAACCAGTGGCAACCTCCTAGTGCCCAGCAGCAGAACCCAGTGCTATTGTGGCAAATGCCAGCACCTAAGTATTGTACTCAAAAGCCGAAACCAGAAGGACAAAAACAGAACAGTGAACCTCAACACCCCCTCCCCCAAAAACCAACCTTCTAGAAATTAAAGGAAAAAAGATGGGGGGGGGGCTACTGGGGGGGAAGTGGGAAAAAGGACTTAGAAGAGAAAGCAAGAAGAACCTAAACCAAAAGCCCCTCCACACACACACACCAGACCAAAAAAAGAAAGGGGGGGAAGCTGAGGAAACAAAGCCCCACCCCTAACTTCCCCCAAGAAAACAGGAGCAGAAGAAAAAGACAGCACAGGATGGTGAAGGAGAGACAGAGAGAAAATTCAAGTAAAATAATAGATTTTTTAAAAAACCAAGCAGAACCCCCTAACCCCACAAGGTGAAAACAAGAAGCAAAAATGAAAAAGTTAATCAAGTTTTAAGCCAACTGCAACCAAAGCCAAGAACCAAAGCAGAAGGAACCCTTGGCCTGGCCTCCCCACCTACCACCAGGCCCAAACAATAAAACTCCACAAAAATAATTGCAAGCCACAGAAAACCAAAAGGAGTAAAACCTAAGAATAAAACCAAAGGGAACAACAACAAAAAGGACTGAGGCCCTTGGCCTAACCCCCCCTCCACACACAACCTACCACACACCAAGTCCAAAGAACAACTAACAATAATATTTTTTAAAAGCTTTTAAAACAATGTTAATTCAAACCAGTCGCTGTCTTCAGTTTTCTCCAGGCAGGCAGGCAGGCAGAATCTGATTTGAAATCCACAGCAGAGTGTCACAGGCAGCAGAAATCAGGCTGCTGAGAGCCAGTGTGGCATAGTGGTTAAGAGTGGTGGAATCTAATCTGGAGAACCAGGTTTGATTCTCCACTTCTCCACATGAAGCCAGCTGGGAGACCTTGGGTCAGTCACAGTTCTCTCAGCCCCACCTACCCCACAAGAGTGTTACACCATTATGAGCCCATTGATTTCAATGGATCTAGAAAGGTGTAATTCTCTTTAGGACTGTACTGCCAGTTTTTCAGTCACACATAGAAAAACCTTTATTGACATGAAAGCACAAAACATCATGGAAATACAGGAAATACTTGGATACCAATGGGTAAAAGATGCATCAGTCACTTACGCTTGGCTATTCAAGCCTCGTCTTCAGCCTATCAGAGACTTTGGCTGATAGTTCAACTCTCGAGGGGATGGAGGGTTTAAAAAAGCCAGTCTCTTGCCTTTTTAAACTTGAAACAGTGTGATCCAATGCTACCTGTGAACAGTCACAATGCAAAGGGGTGCTAAAAGTGAAAGTAATTATTTTATCATGTAGTTGATATTCTTTATTGTACATTGATTACTATGGAATTAAAAAACCCTTTGTTTATAATGCTACCTTTTAAGGGGGATTGGTTTTAAATTCAGATCATCTGCTTTTATGTGTAACTTTCTCTTTTCAGAAGGGGTGTCATCTTACATTCAGGTCCATCTTCCTTTCAAATAAATACAGTAAGCAAAACTTAACTGCAGATTCCCTTAGACACATTCAAATATATTACAGGAGCTGCTACCCACCAGAAAATATATTACAATTATCTTCCCTCCTGAAATAGAATGTAATAAATCAAAATTGTATATGGAGAGTTTTATAAAAAAAACCCTGAAGATACAGATTACAAATCAAGTCTTGCCTTTTAGTTCAGGAGAGTGTTGGCTCTTCTGCGCACTTCTTTGTTTGTCTGTGCAACTGTCTGACTATGACACCACAGAAGCTCCTCGTTCAGCTGGCTGCTTAACAATATCAGTTTCTGTCATAGGCATGTTCAGGGCTTTTTTGTAGAAAAAGCCCAACAGGAACTCATTAGCATAATAGGCCACACCCAACAACAGAAACACATTAGCATATCCAGCCACACCCATGAGAGCATGGCTCATTAGCATATTAGGCTGCACCCCCATGTTACCAGAAGTGTCGACATCCAGCCACACCCACCTTTTGCTTCTTATTCTGTTTACCTTGTTTGTTGTCAAAACCCAGGTCTTTTTTGTAGCAGGAACTCCTTTGCATGTTAGGCCACACCCCCAATGTAGCCAATCCTAATGAGTTTCTGCTATTGGGTGTGGCCTATTATGCTAATGAGTTCCTGCTGGGAGTGGTCAACTTGGGAGCCAGCCGGAACTCCGTTCCTGTGCGTTCCTGCCCCAAAATAGCCCTGGGCGTGTTAGATCTGGCTTCCATCTGTGATGCTGGAAATCATGTTGCAGAATATACAGAGCATGGTGCTTCTTCAATCCATGCTGGGATAACCTCTAAGCTCCGTAGCTGATCAACATGATGACGTCAAATGATATCAGGTGATACTTGGACAGTGTAAGACCAAGAGGCTGTCTGGTTATGGACAACAGCAGGATGTTACTTCTTGAGAACCCTGTAATCACATGCCAATACAATGTGGCCCCACTTGTAGCTGATGATGGTCACTTCACCACATCCTTTGACGGATTTGTTTATTCCTAACATGCTTGTGCCCTGACCAGCTCAGTATCTAGTACTTGGATGGGAGACCACCAAGGAAGTCCAGGGTTGCTATGAAGAGGCAGATGATGGCAAACCATATATGTTCGCCTCTTTCCTTGAAAGCCCTATGGGATTGCCATAAATTGGCTGTAACACCAACATGCATGCACAAATCTGGTTTCAATAAATCCAAATATGACTGCAAACATTTGCCCATAATCCACATTTAGGTGTTTGACTCATGGTGGTATGAGCAGCATTGTACAGCTGAGTAAAAAGTGTGTCAGCTTTTGTTGTCAGGGTCCACAGACACCTGCCATTGACTTCAAGGCTTGCTTCACAATTTGCACAAATCTTTCTACCAATCTGTTGGTAGTAGCGTGATACGGTGCAGAGGGGATATGATGGATGCCATTGTGGTTCATGAAAGATTTAAATTCGTTTAGAGGCAAACTGTGGGACATTGTCACTTGCTAGCTACTCTGGCTGACCCTTCCTGGCAAATAAATCCCAAAGGATATCAATTGTCTGTGACATGGTAGTATATTTCATGGAAAAAAAACTCAGGCCATTTTGAATGGACATTCACAACCATAAGGAAAATCATTTTCAGAAATGGCCCTTCAAGTCAGCATGCATACATTGTCATGGAGTTGCTGGCCACTTCCATGGATGCAGAGATTCTGGGTTGCATTTACACTATTTGCTGACATACTGAACTGTACTTAGCCAATCTATTGTATTTGCTGGTCAACTCATGGGCAGGGCACCATATAAAGTTTCTTGTCAGGGCATCCATCTTTATTACCCAAAGATAGCTTATGTGAAGCACTTCTAGGTGATTACTCATATCCCCCACATTACATACCCTTCATGCATTGTAAGCTCTTTGCAGCTGTAAAAGCATCCTAGGTGAGGATCTCCAGCCTTCAAGTATCGCTTCATAAACCTGGGCCATTACAGGGCTTTTATTGGTTTCCTTTTCAATCCAAGTTGTCTCAGCACATTCAGGGTGGAACAAGCTGACAAAGTGAACAGATCCCATATCTCTCTCAGGCTGCTCTTAAGATGCTACCAGTAGTCATGAGAGTCTGTCTGCATCTGCACATGCCATTGTCCTACTAAGAAGAGAACTCATCACTGCATTTGAGCTATAAACATAAAATAAGATGTTACTGCTCCTAATTCATATGGTGAAGCATCACATGTTCGCTTAATAGGCAAGGATTCAGCAGATTCCACATAACACTTTCACTTAAATCCCCTGTGACCCAGTGAATCAACAGCCTCCAAATCATCCTGTCCTTAATGAATTTGCTCAGGTCTTGCAGACTGAATTGTTAGTACTTAGAGACATGTATTATGTGAAAAAAAAAGGTTTCAGGATTTTAATTTTAAAAAATGCATTTACCTATTCTATTCCCTTTTAAAAAAAATCTAAACCACACTTACAAGGAGGTGTTTTTTTTTGTGGGAAGGGGCAAACACTACAAACACAGGATATCTAAAAAGTTAAAAGTACTAAAACACTGGAAGAAGAGCAAGCAGCTGGGACAAAGGAGCCAGCATCAAAATAAAACAACTCCAATGCTTTCAAAAAGCATGTCCTCACATTTATTTCAGTGGCTTCAGATAATTAATGGCCTAACAACACACATTTTCACATTTTAAAAAGTATATTGATCATCAAAGACTGGCTGTTACTTGTGAGTAGCTGAACAACTTGCTTAGTATTTTAGCAACAGAAATGGATTTCACCTTATCTGTTTTGCAGTTCTTATTCTTTAGTACCAACTTGGTGTCAACCCATCTAAGCTGCTTCTAACAGCTAATCCATCTTTTTTGGCCTGCAAACAGAATGACCGGAACAACTTGTTGTGCTGGTGCTTAGATTCTTTCCCCTCCAACGGTTAACCCTTAAATGTAGGAGAAATGAAGCCAAATGGAACCAAAAGGGGGATATGCTTGTCTCTAGTGTGCTTGTAACAAAAAGTCGACAGGTAAGATATCAAATCATTTTGCATCTCACACCTGCTATAGATTTTCACATATTCATAATGGTTTTCATTTGTTCATGCATATTTTATGACCAGCTCAGCTTGTCTTGCACACTAAATTTATCTATATATCTAATAGCCAAGGTGCCCCCTGTGTGCAGATATCTAAATCCGCATATCGGGGGCACCTGGGGGGCAGGGAGATTCTCCTGCACATTTGGGGCAATCCCCAGATGTGCAGAAAAATCTAAAAAGTTGAAAAAAGTATACGGGGGATATTTAAATCCCCCAAAAAGTACAAGCGCGTTCCCTGCGCATGCGCAGAGAACGCCCCGGCAACTGTCCCGCTGCCGCTGCTGGGGCAGAAGAGGGTGGGAGAAGGCTTGGCAGACCGGCGGCTGTGAGCTGCTCAGGCCTCACTGCTGCCACCGCCGGCCGAGGGTGAGGGGTGGGAGAGAAGGCTTGGCGGGTGCCGGGGGAGGAGGAGGGAGAAGGCTTGGTGGGCCCAGCAGCTGGGAGCTGTGCGGGCCTCGCCGTTGGTGCCAGGGGGGCAAGGGAGAAGGCTCACCTACTGCTGCTTCCTCCTCCACCACGTGGAGCTCCCCCCCCACGAGTATCACGGGTCCTTCTTCTTGTGTAACCTAATTGCACCATAATGTAATTTGCAGTGTACAGTTCTCACCCCCACACCACAGCTGCATTCCAAGATGCTCTTCCCCCTATGCAAGTGCCTGAAAACTCAATGCTCAGTGCCATGCCATCCTCATTTAAATTGGCTGCTGGGGGGGGAGGCTTTGAGAATGAAGACTGTTTATTGGTTTTCAAATATTTAAGACCTCCTTGAACAAATGGGAATTATAATGACCTGACCTTACCTTTGATTTTAAAAAAAATGAAAATTCCCTTTTAAACAAAGCACACTGCAAAACTGTTCCTTGTTGGATGAGCTTACATCTCTTGCAGCTCTTAGGTTCATAGTGTAAACACAAGTGTACCCACATACATATGTTGAAATATTGCTAAAAGGTTTTTCTCCCTTACACATTTTTCTCACACAGAATTTAAAACGTGCCTTCCTTATGATTTCCTCTAGTGAAGTGTGTGCATGTAAAGTTGTTGAATATGGTACTTGAAATAGGAACCAGAAGATGTTTTTATAATCATTTGATAAAGTGCTATAGTTATTAGGTTGCCTTCTCACTGAACAGCTACCACTGAATTAGACCACAAGTGAAATGTAAGGTGAATCTGGAAGTTTCTGCTAGAGGAAAAAAAATCCAAACAATTTCAAGGGAATCTAAACAAAAGTCTGAATACAACTAGTTTATCTCATGAGTAACTTTATCACACACACACCTCTAGTCAGCTATCAGATTCCAACTAATTTTTTTACAAGAAATGCTAGGCATATATAATCTTTCTCTGCACATTGTTGTTATTTATGAATCGCCCCACCCCTGCTACTGCAGGGCTCTGAGTGAAATACAACCACAGATAAAGCAAGATAAAATAAGTTAAAATATTAGGTTTCCCTTGCTTGAAAGCCAGTTGAATCAGACTCCAGGGGGTAATGCATCAGATGGCGAATAACCAATCCTCATTCCAACTCTCACTGCTGGCTACTTCATAATCTGGGGAACTGCAGTTCTGAGCATGGAGACAGGAGTTTCTCACAGTTTTCTCATTAATATATCTCATTCTCAACATGGCCAGATCTGTGGATACTTAAATTCAGAGACTGGAGCCATGAAAGGACAAGAGAGAACTTTCATACAAATCAGAAAAAAAGCCCAGGTTGCAGAAAAATCTGAAATCTAAAACAACAACAACAAAATATTGAGGGTTGTTAACCCTCCCAAATAATAGAAACAGCACCTGTAGTTTTAAGAAATTAATGCCCTTGGTAGCCATTGCTAGGCTACTTAGGGTTACCAGATCCCTCCTGGCAACTGTGGGGTGGGTGGGGAAACTTACCAGGAGTGGGAGGTAGGCCCAGCTGACATTGCAGCAATGTGTCTACATTAAGTCCAACATGACCAGAAAGTGAGGTCATCAGAAAGTGATGTCATCACACAGTGGTGTCAGGTGACACTCTGGTATCTGGGCAAAAACTCTGTGGTAAATTTTGCCTTCTACCATAGAGTTTTTGCCCAAATACCAGACCATCACCCCAATGTCACTAACATGATGATGTCACTTCTGGCCAGGTCACATTGGAAGCGACGTAGACTCATCACTGCAATATCGACTGGGCCTCACACTTTTTCTGGGTAAGTCCCCCCCCCCACTGGCCAGCTGATCGGTGGTGGAGTGGTGGGGCCTGGTGGTGGAGGACCCCCGCTTCCACCAGGGGGTCTGGCAACCCTAAGGCTACTACAACAGTATTGAGAGCCAGTTTGGTGTAGTGGTTAAGTGCACAGACTCTAATCTAGGAGAACCAGGTTTTCCCCCACTCCTCCACTTGCAGCTGCTGGATGACCTTGGGCAAGCCATAGTTCTGGCACAGCTGTTCTTGGAAAAGAGCAGTTTCTGTCAGAGCTCTCTCAGCCCCACCTACCTCACAGAGTGTCTGTTGTGGGGAGGGGGAGGGAAAGGAGAGCTTGTAAGCCGCTCTGAGACTCCACTTGAAGGGCAGGGTATAAATCCAATCTCTTATTATTATTATTACCAGCCTTCAAGCCTTAGTTTCTCACAGTAAAAGGCAGGGGGAGGGCCCATTCCAGGGCTATTTTGGCATTTGGGAGAGGTCTCATTGGAACCAGGCCTTCCAGTAACTGACAGGTGACTTGATACCACCCAACTTGTATGATTAACCCAGGCCCAACTGCTTGCTACTGCTCTATAGCTGCCACCACAGAAAAGCCAGTGTGGTGTGGTGATTAGAGTTTCAGACTAGGATCTGGGAGACCCAGATTACACTAAGCAGTCTGCCATGGAAGCTCACTGAGTGACCTTGGGTCAGTTGGATATTTTAAATCTAATCTACTTCACAGGGTTGTATGAGGATAAAACAGAGGAGACGAGAGTAATGTAAACTGCTTTGGGTCCCCATTGTGGAGAAAGATAGGGTATAAATAAATTAAATAATAAATATAACTGAAGAACATGGATAGATAAAAGGTAGGTTGATGAGCGGGAAGGAGAGAAGAAAGCAGGGAAGGTGATGGAATATGGGTTGTCAGAAGAAGGAAAGAGAAAACAGTGTGGGGAGGGGGATAAGGGAAAAGTAGGGTGTGGCCCTTGCAGGTCCTCTCAGATTCATTGCCATGCAACTAGGCTCAGCCAGGCAGCTGGCACTGCACAACTGGGTACAGCCCAACAGCTGGTACTGTGCAACTAGGCCATAGATTTCCTAGGTAGAAACTTCCAGGGGGGAGGAAAGAGGAAAAGCTAGGGCTGCCAAATGCCCCCGGGGGGTGGAATTCCCCCCAGTTTCGAGCCCCGATTCCTGCTCCCGCGGAATCGGGGCCCGGGGGAAACCCCACCCCCACGTCCGCGTCACCCGGAAGTGACGTCGGACGCTGGGGGCGGAGCCACACCATTTGAGGGGAAAACAAAGGATTGCCAATTTCGATTTGGCAACCCTAGGAAAAGCTGAAGACGGGGGGCTGATACAGATAGGTTGGCTGGTGATGGGAAGGAAAGAAGGAAGCTGGAAAGTGGGAGAGGATACGGAAAACATGGCTTTTTTTCCCTAGGGGAACATGCTGGAACAGAGTTCCGGAACCTCTTCAACAAAATTCATTTAAAAATGTTTAAACATTTGTGAGTTTTCAGTATTCAGATTGAAAACTTCATTTCCTTCTTGAGAGTTCCAGTAACTCTTTTACAAAAGACAAAAGAAAAAAAGAAAAAAAGAAAGCCCCAATGGAAAGTAAAAAGGAATTGGTGGTAGAAATAAAAATGAGATGCGCCCTGCAAGTCCTTGCGGGTCCCCCACTTGTTAATCTATAAATTTTGTTCTACTGTAACACATCTTGTGTAAAGCTAATACAAAATTTGGATGTTTCCCCTTGTGCAAAACATGTAAGTAATTTACAGAAGGAAAGATTTTCTGTAAAGTGGATAAAATTTCTCAGTGAGGGTGTGTGTGTTGCACATCCTTACTTTTAATCTAAAGAAAAGGTTCCCTTCTGTCTGAAATATACTGACGGTTTCTACCTCCAGTTCCCAAATGTTTGCCACTGCTCACTGACAGCAAGCTACCTGCACTACGAGAGGATGAAGTCATTTGAGGACACAAAAAATGCTAATTGCATGGCTTTTTAGCTTGTCCTTCTCTTTACTTGATGTAGTCCACATTCAACATGAACAGCATCTACCATTCAAAAAGATATTGATAAAAGTGTGTCCTTGGAAATAAATTCATGTATTTGAAAACTTGGAATAATAACATATTGTCAGGACAATTGTATACTTCCTGGCCCCATGCTACCACAGAGCCCATCCAACTTGGTCACAGCCTATAGCACTTAGTTTTGATGCTGTATGTGGGTAGACGCTGCCCAGCTTGGGAGAACAGTGCTCACAAAGCATGCCAGGGACATAAAAGTAGAAGAATTGACAGGAAAATGATTAAGGGAAGGAATGATTGTAGATTCCAGCAGTGTATACCTTTGTACCTCTAGCTAAATGGACAGGAAAAGCTTAGGTGATCGCTCTAGAGCAAAGGAAATTCCCTTTCCTAAATAGACAGCAAGAGGGGAACACATGCATAGCTTTATTTCTGACAAGCTAGTTTTGTAAAAGGATATATTTTTTTTGTATGAGCATTTGATCAAGCCGTGCTAGAAGCCTGAAACGAGTCTTCTTTGTAGATGCAGTTCTACTATCTGTATGAGAACTAGGCCTTTGATGTTGGTACAAGTTGTCAGTTACCACTTTTGATTTAAAAAGCAATACTATGGTGGTGGCCACACGTGCAAGATAAAGCGGGGGGAAATGAGGGTATTTGCTCTGTAGGAATTTGACCTGCAGTCCTTGGAAGCTGCGGGCACAGCCCACCACTGCATGATCAGACACAACCACGGGTGAGTCGGTGTTTGGGGTTTTTTTGCCGTGTGTTTCTGGTGTGCTTCAAGAAGGGATCGATGATTCACATCTCCACACTGAGGGCTCCCTATGCAGTGTGCAATTATGTGCATACTGAGATGGGGGGGGGAACAGCACGGAGTCAGGATGGCCTGATCAGACCATCCCGACGCCATGGGAGTGTGCTGGAGCAATCACACAGGGGAAAGTCCATCTGTGGCCTGTAGCAACCCGTTTGCTACCGGACTTTCCCTAGAGTCTTTTTACTCCACTTCTGCAGCAGAGCAAAACGGGTTGCTGACGGGTGCAGGGTGCTTCCCAGATGTTGTTGTCTGATCGCACCCTTTAAATCCACCCGGCATTTGCACCTATGGCGCAGCTAATTGTGCATGTGATCACGACCTTTTTATCTGTGCTTAAAACCAATACAAAAAGGTAATATGAACGTGATAATATATAGTATCCATATTTGCATGATTTCCAAGCAGAGACTGTGCCTGTAGAAACTAGCCAGTGCAATCATGATATGTTATCACTCATCTTTTATGTTGTAGAAAGGGGAAAAGAAATGTTTAAGGAATGCTGGACTGATTTGGGTGGAGGTCATGGCTTTGCATGCAGAAGGCCCTAAATTCAGTCCCTGGTATTTCCAGTGAAAGGATCAGAGGTAGCAGAAAAGGTCTTTCTTTGCCTGAATCCCAGGAGAGTTGCTGACAATGACCAGTTTCTATATGAGGCTGTTTTATATGTTTGTGTGAAGCCTACGTAGGTTCAGACAGACTTTAATTCAGTTAGGTTTTGAAAGTAACATTTCAGCCCTCAAGGAAATGATGTGAGAATTGTTATTAAAATATCCAACCTACAGGGTGAGCAAGGATTACAGAGCAGACATAGCTTGTAACACCATTAAGGTGTCATAAGGTGTTTCAAAAGGTGGGTTTCAGTGCTATCAGTGAAGCAGTTGAGTATTCCTTTTCTGAATTAATTTCCATAATTGAATGTCACAAAATGCTATTATGTACCACTTCCCACCTTTTGAATAGATTGGGAGGACACTTTAAAAGGTTGATAATTTCAGGTATGTATTGCAGGACACTGTGGATCTAGTATGAAAACAGATGCAGATTGGATGATTCTACTGGGTCTAGATTATAAAATTCTTCAAGGAAGGGACTCAGTTGAGAGAAGTGCTGTGCAAGGTTTTTATGACTGGGGCTTTATCAAGTCAGAATATCAGCTGAGTTGGCAAAGATTTTACTTGAACCCTTGAAGAACCATCTTGATACTTTGACAGGTAGTTAGCCTGGCATGACTTTGAGCCTATACTTTCTTATAGTAGGTCCCACCCTATAGAACATGGTCCTTGAAGAGGAGAGGGGGGAACCATCTTTAGAACTTTTTAAGGAGGTGCTACAAGACTATTTTCTTCTTCAAGACTTTCAGTGGGGTATAGGATGCAGACAATTTTCTTTGAGAGGTGGATTTACTGGATTTTTTTGTATTTTTCTAAATACAGAGCTTTAAGCCACAAATGAAGTATTTTATGTGTCCTTCTGTGGCCCATGAGGTATTAAATCACATCCAAAGGGAATAACCTTCAGCTGGAGCCACCAGTGCTGGGAACAGTGCTCATCCTTGGGACACTATATTTTAGTTTTGTCTTTTGTTCTCTGTTCAATTTAGCTTTCCGTTACTCAGTTTTTAGTCTTTATTTCTCTCCTTCCTCTTTTGTTTTATAGTCTAAGTGACAAAATCTCCTCTCTTTCCCCTGTTTGAGTAAGGTTGGAGTGACATGAAGGTTGAGTAAATGAAAAGACTTTGAGGGAGTTTTGATTGTTAGCCTATTGTTATTTAGATTGTAGGTATGGGACTTTTGTTTCATTTTTAGTTTATAATGTTAGACTTTTGTTTTGTTTTAATTTGTTTTAATCATTGTTTCAATTTATTTTAATTATTTGCCCACCAGGATGATTTTAACGATTTTTAATTATTATCTGGTGAAAGACATTTGAGTGCTGCACTCCATGCTCAGTTTTTATTTATCTTATTTACCCTCTTCTTGAGCTGTTTTAATCATCTTTGGTTTGTCCTGTCTTTGTTATTCTATGTTAAAGCTGATTTTGTTGAGTGGTATGGTTGTTTTTAGTAACTGAGTAGCAGCGTTGATAATGGCACTTTCATCTTCTCCACTCATCTCCTCCTCCCTCCCTGCATCACTAATTAGACTAGGGAGTGGTGAAAGACTAGTTTTCTGAGGAGAGGAGAGGAAATTAGTTTAACTATTCTCTGTGTATTCTCTGTGCTCTTGTAATGTGTTTGTAATTTCTAAGTCACATAACTGTATTGTATACGTACCAGATATTTATATTTTCTGAAATTTTAGCTATATTTTAATTTTTCTTTTCCTGTCCTCCTTTTGGTAATTTTCTGTTTCAAGCACCCTTTAATTCAGTGGGCCAAAAAAGATCATGCCCCTTCAGGGCTAGAGCAAGTTCATACTGTAAACAAAGTAGGGTGAATGGTTTTTAAATCCCCCAGCTGGCAACTAAAAATTGATTTCAGTGCTTAGAAAATAGTTCTTTATCTTTGACTCGATCAATGAAGGAGTCTCCTGATTCCATGGGCAAGATGCCAGGTCCAAAATTAAGTAGGCAGGCCTCTGATTCTAGTCCTAGCCCGGCTATTTCTGTATTAAAGATACTGGCAGATCAGATTTATATCTAATACTTTCCAGAATGTTTTCTCCAAGATACAGGAAATTAGCAATAGACTGGCTTTCTTACAATTTAAGGATAGTCCAATTATTTCTAGGGCCTTACAAAGTAGAAAGGGCTTTAAGAAGGAGAAATCACTAGTTATTCAGCCAGCTCAGATTATCTTAAAAGTTTATCTGGAAGACTTGGTGTTCTGGTTCCAGTCAAGCTGGATGTGGCATAGGGGCTGTGCTCCACTTTGCAGCATTTTATTTTATTTTATCTTGTATGATTCCAACCAATTCTCACTACAAAGGAGCTAGTTAGGAGCTAGTTTGGGAATACTCTAGTATGGTGTTTAAACCCTTTAATTAAAATACTCCTTTAGCTGTTACTGTCAGGGTCCGGTCACACGCAGAATTAGCCGCACAATAGGGATGAATGCTGGGTGGATTTTAAGGGTGCGATCACACAAAAACATCTGGCAAGTGTCCCACACCCGTGGGCAACACGTATCGCCCGCCAAAGATACAGAGTAAAAAGATACCTGGGAAAGTTCAGTATTTTCCAGAAAATGCGTGGCGTGGGCGGGCATCTGATCGCAGAAGCGTTGGTATCCCAACGCATCCAGCACCCATCTGCGTCCTACTGGATGTTTTTTTGTAAGCCTCCGTGGTATGTGCACAAACGCGGGACTGCGCATGTGCACAAACACGGCAC
>NW_015160223.1:976478-986577 GCF_001447785.1 Gekko japonicus | reverse complement strand
GCGCTGCCATGCTTCACCATCACTGTGTGATCAGTGGCTGATGGCATGTGCACAGAGCCTTGCAGGAACGTTGGATTGTGACATCGCACTTCATTTTGCTCCTGAGCAAAAAGCCTCACTTCCCCCCTGGATTATCTCACTCATGTGACTGGGACGTCAGTTTATTTTTTGCCTCAGCAATGTGACTGATCAAACTAGCTGGTGGGAATCTCCTAATCTGACTGAAAGGCATACCCTCCTACACTCCTCTTTCAAGCTCTAAGCCAGCTGTAGTTAAAATACAGAGCATTTTAATACAAACCTATCTTATTGTTTCTGTTTCTCCACGGCTGCATCTGTTATAGCTTTAATTAACCATCTTAGAGCTTACTAATATATAGTAAGGAGGAAGGAAAGAAGCAGAACCTCTCTGTATTCAATACCAGATGAACTTTAAGAGAGAAACTCAAAAGTTCTTTGAGCAGTGTGTTTTTAAACAATTTTTACATTTTATTGTGTTTTTATTGTGCTCATTGGCGGGGGAGATAATATAGCTGGATGAGCTCTTGTATCAGTCTTAATTTTTTATTTTCTTATATATACAATTTATCAATAATTGGTATTGCCAAGTTAGGTGGCAATTGATTAATATCTGGTCAGATTCTCAAATGTAGTTTTGAGAGAGCGTTATGATTTTTTTAGATCTGATCAATTAGAGAAACCCTTTGAACTTGGCCTAGTGTTGAGCTGCGATGTTGCTGGGCTTAAGAGAGCCCCTCAGGATCCAGAAATTCTACCTTATTTTCAGAAATCTGATTATTTGATGATCCTGGAGACATGGGCTCTAGAAGATCTCTCTTCGACAGGTTTTATCTCCTATTTTGTAACTGCTCTGAGAAATAAATGACATCCCAGTGGAGGTATAACCACATATGTCTCTCAGAAATTTAATTCAACAAAAATTTATTTCTTCTGCTCCCAATAATATTGCTATTGTTTTTCAAATAATAGCTAATGATAAATTGATATTCTTGATTAACATATATTTCCCTCCCAGAGCTACACAAGTAGAAATAGATTATCAATGGGATACACTAGAATGCTATGTACTAAATCTGCAATCAAATCATCCTAGTACAATATTTATATTTGCTGGTGACTTTAATGCAAGAATTGGTAACAACAGTAATGTCACCTGCAAATCTGATGTATGGGCTGTTAAATCACCCAATTTATTAGATCTCTCAACTCATAGTTTTTCTAAGGATCATGGTATAAACTATTCAGGAGTTCAAGATGTCAGATTTTGTGACTAATTTAGGCCTTAGAATTCTAAATGGTGCTCCTCCAGTCAATTTGGATGGTGAGTTTACTTATCATTCAAATAAGGGGTGAGCATAATTGATTATTTTATGATTTCCAAACATAATATAGACTTGGTAAGGAAATTCTTATGTGGGTGTTTGTTTGCTAGCAACCATTATCCACTTCAGCTCTTTCTTTCTTCTGACATCCCTTTCAAATTCATAGAAAATAAAATTACCAGTGTTACAATTTGTAATAGGGCTGCCAAGTACTTACTGAGAATTGGCGGGGGACACGTAGTTCTTGGCAGGAACATTCCCATGTGGAAAACACCTGTGCCCCACTATGCTGTTACCCAGACGTGACGCCAGCATGCTGGGCACGTAGCCGGGCGATGCTCTAGCAATGGGGCTGAAAACTCGATGGTACCATTCGGAAACATATTGAGCAGATAGATCTTTCCTACATATTTGATCCTATATCTAGAACCCTTTTCTGGGCTAAATTGAATCAAACTACAATTGACAGAAGATTGTTGTGGTTAATTAAAAATTTCTACACTGATTTTACTGCCCAAGTGCAGTGTAATAATGGTCACTTAAGTTCTTCCATCTCCATTATCTGGGGGGGGGGGGTTCAACAGGGAAGCCTTTTAGCACCATCTTTATTTAATTTGTATTTGTCTGATATGCCAGGTTTTTTTTTTTTTACCTGCTCCTTTTCTACATTCACCTAAATTACTGGACATTTCAGTCCCTCTTTTACTTTACACAGACAACTCAGTTTTACCTTCCTGTACCTTCTTCTGGGCTTTGAAAAGGTTCCGTACTTACTGTTTGCATGAGGAATTAATTTTACTAAAACTAAAATGATTAAGTTTACACTTTGCTCTTCAACCAAAAGAAAGACATGGATAGTTAATGGGAGAAAGATCTTTCAGGTTCCATCTTTTAGGTATTTGGGTGTTTTATTTCATTCTACCTTGTCCTGGAGATGCCATATACAATTGGTCACTCAGAAATCTGTGGCTGCTATGAAGGCAATTTTGTTTTTCTTTTTTTTCTAACGGGGTACATTGTATTTCAGCTGCTATTAGAGTTTTTAACTCAGTGGTGCTTTCACAACTTTTGTATGATATCCTATATGATTTTTGCTGTAGGTGATTCTATAAATGCAGTCCCCATTCCTTTGGGCAGTTGGAGGGCTCCCCAGGTGTATTTCATCATTGGCCTGTGCCTGGTTACATGCCTTTAGTTTATACTAGAATGCTATGCACTCAATTGGAGGACTCCCCAGGTGTATTTCATCATTGGCCCTTCATTATTTATTTGGTCTTAGCTCTACTGAAGCCTGTGCCTGGTTACATGCCTTTAGTTTTTGGTTTCATCTATTTTTGAGTCCCCTGAGGGCCAAACTGATTTATGCCAGAGATAAGAGTTATATGCATTTTGATGCTCCAAGGACATGGGCCTTCCATCTAAGGGTAAATTCCTTTCTTATTTAGTCTCCTTGGTTAGCCCAAAGTTATGTAGGACCTTTATGCATTCACAATTGAAGGAGGAGGAGTAGGAGGATATTGGATTTATACCCTGCCCTTCACCCAAAGTTGTGTAGGACCTTTATGCATTCGCGATTGGAGGAGGAGGAGGAGGAGGAGGATATTGGATTTATACCCCACCCTTCACTCGGAGTCTCAGAGCGGTGACTGTCCTTTTTCAATGGTATTGCTGAGTTATCTGCTAATGATTCCTTTTTCAAATTGTTTATGTCCCTGCCCCCTCCAATCAGTGGACTCTCTTATACATATTCTTCTGCAATGTCCTTATATGCTCCAGTTTAGGCTAAAATGGATTATGCCATGCCTTGATAAATGGACTATGCTTCCCCTAGTGACATTAGAGCAAAAGGTCCAGTTTCTTTTAGAGGATTCTGATTCCCAACATACTTAGTTTGTTGCTCAGTTTCTAGAGGCTGAAGAGAAGTGTCAAAGGGAGGTATTTTTAGACATGGATTTGATTTAATTTTTTTGGTTTTATTGTTCAAGACCTTGGTCTAAGAACAGGGGATGAAAAGGTAAGGAAAAATGTTTTAAACAAACAAATATTTGTTTACAGAACTTGTATCCCACCTTTCCACCCTAACAAGGCCCACCAAGGTGGTTAACAATTTAAAACATATATGATACAATACATTGTAAATCCATTAAAATAAACCACTCTCCCAAACATATCTTATTAAAACAACTTTAAAAAAGAGTTAAAATGGAGTTAAAATTAATTTAAAACGTAAAACATTGATTAGGAAAGAGGGACCATTGAAGGGATGCTAAATGAAACTAACGTTCTTTGCACGCTGATGGAAGATAGCAACTGAAGGGGGTCAGGTGAATCTCCCTGGAGAGGGTGTTCCAGAGCTTCGGTGCCATGATCAAGAAGGCTGTCTCCCAGGTTGCCATTCACCTAATCTCAGAAGATGGAGGCACCTGAAGCAGGGCTTTCGAAGATGACTGGAAGAGTTAGGCAGGTTCATAAGGGATTTGGCAGTCCCTTGGGTATGTTGGTCCCAAACCATATAGGGCTTTGAAGGTCAAGACCAGCACCTTGAATTGTGCCTGGAAAAAGAACTGGGAGCCAGTATAGATGGGCCAATACTGGAGTGACATGGTCCTGCATAGCAACTAGTGTTCAATTATGGGTTGTTGTTTTTCTTAAAAAAAATTAGAACAGAATTTGGAATGTGGATTTTATATAGTGCCAACCAAAATGGATAACTTCCCTGCTGCTTCTTTCTACTTCTGAGCATTTCCCCTTACTCTTCCCAGACAAGCAGTAACATTCCAAAACTTCTAGCCCTGAAATGGACTCAAGCTGTAGTTCTGCTTTGTATCCTCTTTGCCCATGCTCAGAGAGCCATGGAGGAGTGTGAGAGAATCATTATAACTAAACAAACCATCCTAGTGATTCCCCAATGTCTGATCCTATTGCCTAGGTGAGTTGCCTCTCTCCCTCCTCTCTCCCACTACCTGAGAAACCTGTAAAACTATAGAAAAACAGTCCTGGGAGCCTTAAAATGCTGCCCCCCAATATTCCTGAATATTTCTGGTATTTTTCAGAACCCAATCACTGGTATTCCAAAAAAACCCAATATCACACCAGGTATCTTAATGTATCCATAAGGTATTTTTCAGATATATTTTTGGATTGGAAATATATGAATGCACATCCCTAGTGTATAATTTAAAACAGAACACATACACAGACACACATTTTTAGTGAATTTCAATAGTTATAATGGTTTGATGTCGATTTCTGGCTTCTTTTTCATGAAACAGTATTTGTGTTCTGCTTAATTAAACTTATGTTCATGTCAGTGTACTCACATTTACATGACTTTTACTATTTGGATAAGAGGAAAAGGACTTAGTAGCTGAATGCAACTGGCTGTCATTTTGAAGTATACTGCTGTGCGGTAGTGACTTTAAAGGGGGGAAAAGCTGAACACTGCTTATTTGGCATTCACAAAGTTGTCACTGTGGTGAACAGTATGTCAAAGCTTCAAGTACAAATCAATGTGAACCTTAGCTCCCAAGGTCTCCCTTCTAGTTTTATCTCGGCAGTGAAGTCAGCATCAGGAGAGTGCTGAGAGATACTTGAATGAGACATGTGATGTGGTTTGTATGTGAAAGCAAAGCATTAACCTGCTTCAGGATGATCTCTTGGAAAGCTACCAGGAGGCAACTCTCCTGATTGTTCCCGTTTCTTCGTTCCCTTTATGGCTTATTTCCCCTGACTTGTTTTCATTAGTCTCAACAGCAGAAGACAGCATTACCCTGAGGATAGTCCTAAACTCACAGAGAGTACTGGAGAATGGGATACATGAATGGGAAACATGAATGCCTGCCACCTAGACTGTTGGATCTTTGTAGCTAGTCTGTCTTACTTTTGTTTTTTCAGATCTCTCCATACTACGATACATTGCTAAATGCTGGAAATCACCTGGACTTCTTGGGTGAAGTAGCAATCTTTGGTTCCCATGGATTTGACTACTGATTTTCAAAGTTTGAACCCAAATTTAATATCCACTGGGGTCTTGTTCAGCCCTAGGTTGGCTCAGAGATGCCCTGGTATAAGGTTAGAACATTGTAGAGAACTAGGTTCTAGAGGCATTGGGTGCCACTGATGTCACAACTTTAGCCTACTGCTCTATTCCTTCACATTCCCTCATGTGTCTTGTAAAGATGGAGATAATGAGAAAGTGCAACGTGCAGCAAGAAGTGGCAGGTTTTACATAGTCCTTTGGCTCACCCATGCATGCAAGGGTTGTAGAGCAAAACTGGGGATAAAGAGACAACCTCTCGACTGTAGCTCATTGGTTCTGAATTGGCTGGTGGGACAGTTTTCCCAATGTTTTCCTCCCATAATATTGCTGGTTTCAGTATTCAACCATTGTTTCATATATGACAGTAGGGCACATGGGAAAGTTTAGAGACATTCCTTTCTAATGCCATTTCTACAGTTGAAAAAGGAATGTGCTTGATGACTGAACTCAGTCTTCATTACATAACCAGGTTACTAGTTGGCTGCCTTACTTTCAGTTCAGCAATAAATGGGGGGTTTTTTTAGCGCAGACCTCATGGTTTCCTAGAATATCATAAACTGCGCCCACTACTACAGAGCAATGAAGAATACATCTTGTACAATACAAAAAAAAAATCTATATGCTGTGTAGAGTTCTTCAGTTCAGTGGCTGCTGCTGCTGCTTCTGCACAGATGATACATCCAGCCCAGATTCCCTGTGCTAAAGCAAGAGTGTCCATTTATGATGGCACTGGTAGCTGGGAACCCTGTTCTGTTACCCTCTGAGTATGCACAGATTAGATTGTCAGCTAGGATTTTTGTACAATGTACAACATGAGGAACTTGTCTATTCTTTCTTTTTAAAAATACTCTCTCAATAATCTAAACAAATAAACTCTTTGATAATAAAGTATTTTATAAATGTTCTCTGCCAGTCAAGTATTTTCCCCCTCTAGCAGTCCATTAGGATAACTTTAGCATATGAGATGGGATGATAATTAAAGTTGGACTAAAGCCAGAGCAAAATGCATCAGTTTAGCACCAACAAAGAAGGATCATAATGTTTGTAAATATCATAAATCAAGTGAACAAATGCAATATATTTAGAGACCCCATAACATATCCCCGAGAGAGGGCATGTTAACTTTTTAATGCTGCCAGTCATTTAAATGATACTGCTTCAAAATATTTTCAGGGGTTAAAAATGGGAACTGTGGAAAACCCATGTTTAACAAAGTACCTGTTTTCTGACTTGATTTTTATTTATTTCAAATGTAGGTACCTTCAAGGTAGTATCATAAATCTATCATGCAGATTTTGGTAAAAACACTTTAAAACCTAAAACCAAAGTTTGAAACTTATATCAAAACAGAATATAGCCTAATTAATACACAGCCAAAAAGATGTCAACTATCAGCTCAGCAAAACATCTTGAACAGCCATTCACAAATGTAGAACTCCTACCCAAAAGCCATATTTTAATTAAGCACTGAACAAACAACAGAAATGTAGTCAGTTGAGTTTCCTTGGTGAAATACCCCAACATGTTATCATTATATTACAGTTTTCACTTTCATACAAGATGGGAAAGGGGGGAAGGGGGAAAGGGTTAAAAGGAAGTCTGGTTACATTACGACTCCAATCCCAGAATTGAGGACGTTCTGCCCAATGTTGGAAAACTTATCAAATAGACCCTTCGGGAGTTCACATTAAAAAGGAGGAAAATTTAATGAATTGCAGCCCATCTGTTCTTAAAATGAATAAGCATTAGCTTAACTGTATTATTGTTTGGAGCATGTGAGATCAAAAAGTCTTAGATGTCATTCACAATCCTATGCCAGTCATGGACTGTATTTTATCTCCCACTTCAGTATTGCCCTTAGGTATAAGACCCTACTGATCCCTCCCAGGAAATGGAGATCTATTCATATCAATGCATCCAGAGGGACTCAACACAGGGACGTAGAGTATCCATTACACCTCTATGACTATAACAGTCCCAGTATAAGTCTGAATGGAAGTTGACCTGCTTTCTTATTAACTGGTGCTGTGGGCTTGTAAATTGCACATGAGTCAAATTTTGGACATTAAAAATTCAGTGATATACCTTGTTGCTTTCAGCTAGCCAATGTTTGGTGGACAAGTAATCGAGTCACCTGGACCTATTTGGGATTAGAACTATTTCATAGCTTACCTGGTCTCTTATGGCTTCTGAGGAAATGTGCGGGGAAAACATGATACTGGAAATCAAAATCACCATGGATTTTGCAAGAAAGATCCAGTTCTTAAAGCACCAAGGAATATAACCAGCAGTACAAAATGTCATCTGGATTGCACAAGTTGATCCATGTGCCTTGCCAGTGTCTGGTAGATTATATCAATACACTTGGTTTGCAATTGTGTGTCCAGTTACCTGAAAGCAGGTGCTGTTGACAGAAACAGGACGTGCTTCCAAATAAATCTTCCTAGCTCAACACACATTTTAGATTTCCATCCTATTTGTTCTGCAGATTTTGAAAGAAACTGCCTTCTGAGCTATCATTACCTTTCATTCAGGCTGCATACACTTCAGCATTTATTTCTGCCATGTAGTTGTATAACAAATATAATGTCTCAAAACTGAAAACAGTTTTTACCCTTGATTGTATGTATAAACAGCTTCCATCAGGGGAATTATATTGTTATTAGGTGATCCTGTATGTTCTGTAGTAGGGACAGGTTATTCATTATGAGAAATTTAAGAGTGCTGTGATTCCACTCATACATTTATAATCCAGGGTTGGAGTCATATATGCCATTCTGCCAGTGTAACGATATACACAGTAACAAAATAGTCTTTCTGTTAGCAGGTGACATTTTTGCTGCCTTGCCCATTGTAGATCCCCTGGTTCAACCTCCAGGCTGTTCGTGAAAGTCCCTTAACTGCCCCCCACCCCAGCAGCAGAACTTTGGGGGAATCAGGAAGCAAGGTGCTAGGGTGGATGAAAGCCCCAAGGCTTGGCTCCGAATCAATTTCTTCAGCTTCTGTAGTTCCTAAGGAAATTTTCATTTGGGAGCAAAGATAAAATGGAGAGCAACTTCATGAAAGGCATCCATTAATTTTCAGCTAGACCATCTTCTCTTCCCAGCATGGTGCACAAGTAATGGACTGTGTGCAGTGAGGATTTATGAGGAGAAGGAAGGATTCTTAGAATGGGTTGGTAAATGAGCTGGAGCCACTATCACAGCTTTAGAGGCACAGTAGCTGTATTGTTTGTACTTCTCAGGGATTGCATACAAGAGTACTACAAGCAATAGTTTCACAATGGGCTGTATAAGAAACACCAATCCAAATCTGCCACTTTGATTGTCTATCATTCATTGCTCAGAATAAGTGTTCTCTAGTACATTCCCTAATATTACATTATTTGACCAGAATCTGGTAGAATCAGGTTCAAATCCCCGCTCTGTCATGGAAGCTCTCTGGGTGACCTTGGTCTAGTCATTCTCTCTTAGCCCTACCTACCTACCTACCTCACAGAGTTGTTGTGAGAATAAAATGAAGGAAGGGGGAGTGATGCTGTAAGTAAATTTGGGTCCTGCTCCTCATTGCGGAAGAAACAGGCTTTAAATATCCAAATAAATATTTGCAAATGAAGTGAGAATTTTGATCCATATTACTGATCGTGACTAGAGAGCTACTGAGATGCAGTTAATCTGGACAAATTTATGCAAAATAAAAGTGTGTGCATTTTTGTTTGTGGTACTGAACTCACTGTATGCCAAACAACTTTGTGGGAAACTTTGACAACTTTAATTTCTCAGTTCCTATTTTTATTTTCAAAAAAGAGGCATAATTAATTAAATGTTTGTTCCAATGGTGATTATATAATGTCACTTTTCCCCCTCCACAGCATCATCTTCCAGATCCTTGGCCAGTGTTAATCAGTGTGACTGTGTAGAAATGAATGCCAGTTGGCACTAGCAGTCAGACTGCCCCCGTGCCATTTTAAGACTGCCTGTTTCTCTTTCTCCCTTACTCCTAATATTACAGAGAAAATGAAAACTTTGCAGTGACATCAGATCAATTCAAATGTCAAATGAGTTGTTCAATAGAGAAAGTAACTGGTTTGGGTGGAAGGGTTTGAAAGTAAATCCACAAATGCATGCTCATCAGTGGGCAATTATATTCTCAAATCTGGTGCTCTGTGGGATTCCCTAGACTTTCCTATAAGTACTCTAGAGGCACCAGTGAGCCACGAATTCCCCCAACCCATCTCTACTGAGAAGTTAACTTGCCCACTTAAGTCAGCATTTGATACCAAAACTAGGCTCTTGGTGAAGGGGAAACTGTGTGCTGATGACCTTTCACAGTGGAATTGCACCCGGGGAACACAAAGGGACATGGTGCTTGTGCGGGGGAGGTGAAAATGATGTCACAGAAGTAAAAGTAAACTCTGACAGAAAACCAAGCTCGTTTTTTTAAAAAAAAACACTTTAAACTAGGCATGCCATGAGTTTCACAGCAAATGTGTTCAACAGTTCAGCTTAGAGGGTCCAGCTGTTCAGCTGGGTGCTGAATGACTTGAATGCTTGCTGAATAGACTTGCATTTCCCCCCTCAAAAGTGTGCGTGCATGAATACACTGCCAGTCCAAACAGATCAGTAGCTATTCATACTCCAAGGACTACTTAGATTAACACTGAATTGTAGGATTTTTTTAAAAAGAACAGTTTAAAAACAGTGTTTTTTTTTATTTA
>NW_015160223.1:961772-976403 GCF_001447785.1 Gekko japonicus | reverse complement strand
AAAAAAAAATCGAAATCATTAAAAAATAAACAAAACCCCCCCACACTTAAAATTGTCAACTTAGTAAATACACAGTTGACAGTAATCTAATTAAACTCAAGGAGATTTGTTTTCCTAATCACCGTGGCTAAGAAGGAAGGCACTATAGCCGTGGTTTGATTGTCAGAGGAATATTGATTTATATGATTTCTGACTGATTTAGCTGTGTATTTAAAATTGCTGAGTGAAGAGTGTCGTAGCAAGGATGGGGAGGAAGCAGAATTCAATTGGGCTGTGTGAGAACACACATGTGTGAAAACCTGATTGTAGGCCTGGCATCAAAGCTGGGCTTACTCAGTCAGTTGCTAACCAATGACAGCTGCCAAGGGGCTCACTCCAAATTGCACCTTCTGCCAATGAGAAAAGGAGTCTCCCTCTCTCATCCCGCCTCCCTCCCCAGCATTGCCAATGAGGCTATGAGTCTCCTCTCCCCTCCTTCCCCAGCTTTCCCTTGGTGCATGAAGCTTCTGCAGGCTCTGAAGCATGTGGCCCAGTCCTCTGTGTGTGTTAGCCTTCTAGCTTGTTCCAGGCAGACATCAATTCCCCTCAGCACATAAGGCAGGAGCTTTTGAGGGCTTTATTTTTGCTGGGTGTGTGTGTTCAAAAGTGGTTGGAAAAAGAGGGGGTGGGAAGATGGAAACGGGTTTTGCCAATGAGGGAAGGCTCTGAAGCACATGGCCCAGTCCTTTTTGTGCCAAGCATCAAGTCTCCTCATAAAGCAGCACATATAGTAGGAGGGTTCTTTTGATTATATTTTTGCTGTGGGGATGTTTAAAGGTGATTTGAAATAGGGGGTGGAGAGCAGCAGCAGTAGTTTCGACATTCTGCTTTTCACAAGATCAGGTGTACTTCTGGGAGATCTCTAGGCTCCACCTGGAGGCTGACAGCCCTACTGCATTCCAGCCTGAGTGCCTGTTGCTATCCTTGAGTCTTCCTATAGCAAGTTACTTGGAGCCAAACCAGAGCAGGGCTTTGGGATCTTATTGGGGGTTTAATGGAAGATGGTGTGAATCAAAGGGGTTATCCATCCAAGAAAATATACACTCTTCTGTGAGCAAACCAGGCCTCTTTTTGTAGGAGGAACTCCTTTGCATATTAGGTGACACACCACTAATATTGCCAATCCTCCAAGAGCTTACAGAGCTCTGTGTCTATTTCATGCTCAGAGGAAGAAACACACATTTTTATAGTGACACATTGTGGAGGGGGATTCCCATTGGCACACTGCAACCCAGGAAAGTGGAAGTGAGGACAAATAATATGGGGGGGGGTCCTTCATGCATTTACAAGACTACTTATCATGTGTAAAGAATGGAAGGGGCATTTGCTTGTAAACAAAAAAAAATTGATTAACCTTTTGTTCTAGAATCAATGATTATATAAACTGCAATTCAAATGTTTTTACCTGTAAAAGCCATTAGAATCAAGTAGATGTTCCAAAAAAACTGTTCTGAGAAGGACTGCAAGCTGGAAATATATATTTTCTTTCATGTTGTTTGTCAGAGAATAAATTGCTTTTCAAGGCATTTTGTAAACTTCAAAGCCTGTCCAATAATATAGAAATGTCAGACAAAATAGGTAGTAGAGATGCTCCCCTACAATTCTCATACATGACACTTTAGAATGCCAGCAGAAGAACACACCATCCATCTAACTAAGATCCGAACATGTATCCAAACATGGAAAAAGACTTAACATTTTAACTATTTATGATGATGTTTCAAATTTAATTTTATTGTATTAATTAATATATTTGTATAAATGAAATGTTGTTACCTGCCCTGAGCCCACTTCCAGAAAGGGTGAGCTATAAATGTGAATGAATGAATAAATAAAATATGTTGGTCTGTATAAAATTCCAAAAGCAGCAGAGCAAGTCTCTAAGTTCCCAAAAGATCTTCATCAGTCTGGATGATATAGGAAAAGGAGACTGTTTTAGGACATGATGAAGAAGCCTGAAGTTTGCAGTCTTAACATGGAATGCAAGATGTGTTATAGACTTAACTGAATTATGTAGCACTGAATGTAAAGTAGGTTTCAAGATACTCTGAAGGATGATATGGAGGTATCTTTACATGAATGTATGCTAAGGATCAGGGACTTGCAAACATTACCTATATGAATTATATTGCTGCCAGCATCAGCAGCTGGCAAGGTGGGCCAGCTGATGGAGTTAGAGCCCAGTAGGTCTCTCCCCATCTCTGATTATAATGGTGCGCACTGTCTGGCATTTTCAGCCTGTACAGCAAAGACCAGGAATTGGGACACCTTTGCCTGTATCTTTGACAGTGGAAAGCTGACTGTGGCTGTGGTCACATGAGCAGTTTGTCGTGACATATCAGCATTACCTGTGTGGATTTAAAGGGCTCAATCAGACAATGAAATCTGCCTTCCATGGGCCAGTCATGGGCAGCCTGTCTTGTTCCATGTCAGGCACCAGGAAAAGTTCAGAACTCTCCTGCAGTGAAAGAAACCCAGATGGGACATCTGAACTTGCAGATCTGTTTCCGCCACTGTTTTTTTTTTAGTTGCTGCCTATATGCACATATGCGCATAAGTGCATATGTGCATCCATCCATCTGCATTTAAATAAAACTGCATTTTGCAGTTCCACAGGACCTGCAAGATGGAGCTCTTCCACCAGGCATTCGATTAAGGAGCTGCAGTACACACTGGGGAATGCCCCTATGCCCTGGCTTTCCAGCCTGTAACCTGGGTCCTACCATCGAAGTCCTAACCTGTGCTTGCTGCATAATAAACAAGAACTGTACGGGTGAGATATATGGAACATCTAATAGTCACCTAAACCATGTTTATAAGAACTGCTCTGCTTGTTGCTTGGGTGTGTCCCAGTGTTTTATGTATGTTTTTAATTGACTGTTATCTTAATGTAAATTATAAGTTTATACTAGGTTTTATTGTATTTTACTGTATCCAACTGTATTTTTGAATTGCTTGTAAGCCACCCTGAGCCCACCTTGGTGGGGGCGGTGGGATATAAATCAAATCAAATAAAACCTACCCTTACAGCTCATCACATGGTTGCAGCACAACACTAATGTGGATGCTACCCTACCAGACGGCCACACAGGTGACCCACCACAGGGTGTGCAGTCTGAATGAAATGCTCCACTACACTTTAAGCCAGTGCAATTTGAGGCATCATAATCTTGTGCCAAGCCACCAGTGTGACCACAGCCTCAGACCTGAGGTGGCTTGGTGCTACTTGATAAAGCTCCAAGATTTGTACATTAAAAAAGACAGACATTGTCTGACACATTGTACTTCTTGGGATTAGCAAGGCCTGAGGTTACATTCTGAGGTCATTTTTAATTGCAGGTCTTTGCTGAAAACTTGATAAAAGTAATTTTAAGATAAAATTCAAAAGCTAGCTGGGACTTCATTAGTTCAAGTAAATTGGGCCCTTTTCTATTGCTTCTGTTTGATTCTTTTTGTAATGAACTAACATGACCTATGAGATCTAATTTTTCCATTGTAAGTGTAAACTAAACAGCACGCAATCCCGTCCTTCCCCATGTTATAGCAAAATACTATTCTACCAAGTAATTGTCAGCCTTTGCACTAGTTTAGTTACAGCATGTGCTATACTGGGATGGGAGAGTGATCAGTAGAGAACCACGCAATGATGATAGTGCTTGAAATGGACCTTTGAGTTCAGTTTTTTTTTTTTAATTCATCACTCAGATTTGCTCTAGGGTACAATTTGTAACCTTAAGCAAGTCACTATAGTTATGACTATTTTACCTCTCAGTGATCTTTAGAGATATTTATTTACTTCATTTATACCTCGTCTTTCTCAAAGTGGCTTACATTGCTCTCCTTGCTTCCATTTTATCCAAGAATAACTGCACGTATATGTGTTCTTTATTGCTTGCTTTCAGCAATAACTGCACATATTACTTGCTTTCAGCAATAACTGCCCAGGAAAAGCTCACAAAGTGGTGGCCCGTACGGGGAGCGCGGTGTTCCGGCCGGCGATACCGAAGCCAAGTGGATGGGAGAAACGGTTCGTGACGCCTGCTAAGACTATGGAACATACAGAAGCAAAAGCCTCCGGTCCTACGTCCCCTCCCTTCGATTTGGGACAATTCTCACAATGGCTTACAGAGAGGCAGGAAGGATTAATGCATGCCTGGATGAAACAGCAATAGGAGTCCCAGGTATTGTTGATACAAAATTTAAGCAAAGCATGGGAGGGAGCGAAGGCAGTCGGTACCCCGGGAGTTCGGATTTCTCCCCCATTGCTTACTAAATTAATAGTAGAGGATGATATAGAAGCTTACCTTGAGTCATTCGAAAGAGCAGCCGAAATGGCTCAATGGCCTAAGGACCAATGGGATTTTATATTAGGGCCATATTTAACAGGAGGAGCGCAAGCTGCCATGAGAGCACTTCCAAAAACACAAGCCGCTAATTATGATGAGGTGAGAAAGGTTATCCTGGATCGATACGAGATAACGGACGAGTGTTTTAGGCAGAAATTTAGGACCCAACGATGGCAGCAGGCCGATCGACCTCGTCTAATAGTGGCCGAGCTAAAAGAATATGCTCGGAGATGGTTTGACCCTAAGACGGACAGGGAGCGGGCCATAGTGGAGAAAGTGGTGCTCGAACAAGTATTGAATATCATGCCAACCGAAATGAGGCTATGGGTAGTTTGGTCGAAACCCAGTAACCTAGAGACTTTCATTGGTTTCCTCGAAAATTACCTGGCCGCAGAGCAAGGGAAAAAGATGATAGAGACTCCGAAAGTCTCCCGGCTAGGTCCAGGAGCCCACTGCAGTAAGGCTTTAGGGCCCGACGGTACTGGGCGAGGCGGGCGTGCCCGACGGCTGTCGCAAGGGAGACTCCCCATTTTGTGCACTTGCAATCAATTCTAGCACAGAATGTATGCACAGATGACCTGCCTTTATCGTATCCAATGAACTTCACTATCTTGAATGGAAGTTGTTAGGAACTGATTGCTGCAGGACTCTGACACTGAGAATAAAGAAGAAAGGGAAGATTCCACCTTTTTACTACAGTAAACAAATTGAAATGGGAAAGGGAGTTTTAAGAAGAAAAGGCAGTGCCAAAGGAGATGAGCCAATTGGAACAGGTGTGGCTAGAGGAGAAAGGGACTGTACCAAAGGGAAAAGAGAGCCCACAAAAACCTGTAACTGGCCCTGCCTGATTGCACTGTTACAAAGGAATAGGGTGAAACCACCTGCCTTACAGTCATGGGTGGGTCAACAAACAGATAGATGGTTAGTAAAAAAATGGCTTCCCTTTTTTGCAGCTGGCAAACAGGATGTGAGCCTGGAGAGGAGACGACTGAGAGGTGATATGATAACCATCTTCAAGTACTTGAAGGGATGTCATATAGAGGATGGTACGGAGTTGTTTTCTGTTGCCCCAGAAGGTTGAAATTAAATCAGAAGAGTTTTTGTCTTAACATTACGAAGAACTTTCTGACAATTAGAGCCAGTGTTCCCTCTAAGCTGAGTTAGTGTGAACTAGCTCTCAATTTTTTAGCCTCTGGCTCACACATTTTTGTCTTTGCTCAAAAAGGAAGGATGGTTCCAGAGCAAACTAATTTATGCGATAGCCAAATTGGTTGCTCACAACTTTAATGCCAGTAGCTCACAAAGTAGATTTTTTGCTCACAGCTTAGAGGGAACATTGGTTGGTTCCTCAGTGGAACAGGCTTCCTTGGGAGGTGGTGGGCTCTCCTCCTTTGGAGGTTTTCAAACAGAGTCTAGATGGCCATCTGACAGCAATGCTGATTCTGTGACCTTAGGCAGATCATGAAAGGGAGGACAGGAAGGATTGCCTCAGTGCTTCGTTCTTGTGGCCCTTTCTTTCATGCCTAGGGAAATGCTGATTTCCACTTTGTGGTCAGGAAGCAATTTTTCTCCAGACCAGTTTGGTCAGGGATGCTGGAGGGTTTTTTTGTCATCTTCTAGGTGTGGAACAGCGGTCACTGGGGGTGTGGAGGGGGAGGTATTTGTAAATTTCCTGCCTTGTGCAGGGGGTTGGACTAGATGACCCTGGAGGTCCCTTCCAGCTCTGATTCTATGATTCTATGAAGTAGGGTATTTCAACATCCATACTTTTAACACCCCCAAAAAAGACATACAACAGTTTGCAAAGAGTTAAAACATCAAATCACAGTAGGTCCAACATTTAAATTTCACAGAATTTAATAATAGCAATAAATATAAACAAAAGACCTGAATACAATCCATACTATGCACCTAATACTAATCAGCCTCATGGTCTACTTTATTGCTCCACTTTGCAAAGCCAAGACATTAAGTGTCTTCCTTACAAGATCATGGTAAGGAGCAAGATAAGGGGCGAAGTTATACAGTCTGATCCGGAAAGTAAATAGTTCAGAGTTAGGTTTATGGTAGATTGAATCTAGTTACAGTTAATCACTTGGCAATTAGTAATATTACAACTTTTACTCTGATTTGTCTCTCACAGTCATATGTCATTTCTCACCATGTAGTCAAGTGAGCGTGGCATGCATCCATTAGTTCTCAGAAATCTTGAGATGTAGGTGGAGGACTTAGTATTCTTTGGGGCTCCATGTGGCTAGAAGATACAGGCAACTGACTTAGCAAGTATTAAGAAGCTACAGTCAGGAGGCTGGTTACCAATTTGTAAAGTAGTTGGAGATTTGCATAGTAATATTATAAATTAAAGCCCAGTTCAGCACTTTAAGACCAGGCTGCATTTTCATGGGCAATGAAGAGAAAAGCAGCTTTTAGCATGTTGCAAGCTAGCACCACCACTCTAGCTGTTCCTTGTTTCAGAGTTTTAAAAAAATTCTACTTAAAACAAACACTGTCTTTCATTAGATTTACAGTGAGGGGTTTTGTCCCTGACACCAGAGCAGGGATTGCTTATTTCTGCTGTCAAATGGCTATATTGTGTTCCATTTCAAAATCGTTTCTCTTTATACTCTACTAAATTTATGTTAAGAACAATGTGAGGCTCAAGGTGCTGGAGGATGCTGAGTCATGGCAACAATTTTAAAAAATGTCCTTCACACAAAAGCCAGAGTAGTTGGTGTGCTTTCACATTTTAATTTAGTCAACATCTTCTAAAAAGAAAGAGGTAACACTAGAAGGGCTGGAAGGAACACACAGCTGAGACCAGCAATTTCCCAAGGACTGACTTCTCAAGTGTTTTTTTTTAACTTAGGATCATTTTGGATCACACTCTGTACAAAGCATGGCTTCAAGACAGAAGGATTTAGAGACCTATAAGTGGGCATCAACCAGCCTTCCACTAGAATCCTCAAGCAGGGCAAGGATTGACGGAGAAGTTCAGGATTAGTTTATAATTAGAGATGGGCACAAACCGGCTCACAAACTAAAGTTTGTCATAAATTTTGGCTGGTTCATGGGTCGCAAAGCTTGGTTCGCAAACTGAAGAGCCAAGCCATTTAAACACCTGCTGTCTGCTCTTCATAACAAATAACTGAGCAGCAGGAAGCTACCTGCCACTCAACTGTTGGTTTAAACTATTGGTTTAAATTTAACTTCCTGTTTTCTGCTCCCCACCAAAAGCAGCAGTGAGCAGAAAGAAGGGGGTGAAATGCCTCCCACACATTTCACTCCCTGCGTTTGCACTCTGCCTTTATTTATTTATTTATTTATTAATCAAACTTATATCCCGCCCTCCCCCGTAGGGCTCAGGGCAGCTAACAGGCAATAGATATTGCAACAATAAAACATGGTTCTCAGAGTTAAAAAGCAAATATACATTTAAAACCAATCCTAATACAAAGTTAAATTTAAATTTAAAGTGCTAATCTTCATATCCAAAAAACTCCAAAAGATGACGGTCCAGTCCAGAGGTTCCCCTAAGTCATTCGATGGTATCAAACATTCATTCAGATGATTAAGACGTTTAAGATGTTCAAAAGTTCCAGTGTTTCCGATGTTTTCTTCCTTCCTAGGGCGCCTTCCACCCCCCTTGATGGCAATATAACAGGGGGGGGCGGGAGGCGGCGGCGGCCCCTACTTGAAAGCCTGGTGGAAGAGCTCCGTCTTGCAGGCCCTGCGGAACTGCATCAGGTCCCGCAGGGCCTGGATCTCCTCCGGGAGCTCATTCCACCAGGTAGGGGCCGCCACCGAGAAGGCCCTGGTCCTTGTAGCGACCAATTTTGCGTCTCTGGGGCCCGGTACAGTTGGTAAGTTTTGGGCCCCAGACCGTAGTGCTCTTGGGGGAACATACGGGTTAAGGCGGTCCCTCAGGTAGGCTGGACCCAGACCATGTAGGGCTTTATAGGTAAGAACCAGCACTTTAAATGTCTCACAAACCAATATGAACCAGTTTGGTTTGTGAACCAGCCTATCGGTTCATGGTTCAGTCACAAACCACAAACTGAACCACAAAAATGCAGATTGTGCCCATCCCTATTTATAATAGTGAGCTGACAATAGAGTGTGTGTTTGGTATAAACCGAACTGAATAAATACTTTAAGCTGAATAAACACCTTAAGCTGTATTAATTAAGCCGAATACAGATCAGAGATCTGTATCTGGCTACCAATAATAGCTGAGCCCGAAAAAGCTGATCTTTTTGGCTTTTATTTGGGTCAGCGATACCATGAGCCAGCCCCAGCTGAGGTTGTGTAGATAGAGCTCTCAGTTCTGTGTTGGGAACTGCAAGAGAGGATCAGTTCTTTGCAGCTCAGCTGGGACTTTTGCAAGGCATGGAGGGGAAAAAAGCATGTAAAGCGTTTGTTCATGCCTTTTCAAAGCAGTGTGTTCACCCAAAAGGCTTCAGGGTGAACTCACTGCTTTGGACTCTTGGCATGGCTTGGAGAAGCATTTAAAGGGACAGCATCCCTTTACATGCTTCCCCCCTCCATTGGAAACAATAGAGGATAGGAGCACCTCCTTCTGAGGCTCAAAGAATTGGACCCATGGTCCAATCTTTTTAAAACTTGGGGGGGGGTTTAGGGGAGGCATCAGCAGCTATGCTGCAGATTTGAAGAAGAAGAAGAAGAAGAAGAGATTGGATTTATACCCCGCCCTTCACTACCCAAAGGTGTCTCAGAGTGGCTTACAAACTCCTTTCCCTTCCCCCTCCCCACAACAGGCACCCTGTGAGGTGGGTGGGGCTGAGAGAACTCGGACACAAACTGCTCTCTTTCAAGGACAGCTGTGCCAGAGCTTGTGACTGACCCAAGGCCACATCAGCAGGTGCAAGTGGAGGAGTGGGGAATCCTACCCGGTTCTCCCAGGTTAGAGTTCGCACACTTAACCACTACACCAAACTGGCTCCAAAATTTGGTGTTGCTATCTCAAAAAACATCCCCCCCCAGAGCCCCAGATCAATTCTTCATTACAACCTATGGGGAATGGTCCCCATAGGTTACAATGGAGCCAAAAAAGGGCAATCCCTTTTATTACCTGAATCACAATACCATACTGATGCTGGGATTCAGTATCAGGTAATACTGAAATTAAGCAAACTCTGGAGAATGACGGAAGACAGGAGGGCCTGACATGATGTGGTCCATGGGGTTGCAAAGAGTCAGACTCGACTGTGCGACTGAACAACAACAACACTGATATTTTCTTGGTTCAGTATACCTGAACCTGAAAAATACCATTTTTTTTCTTGCGTGCACCTATCTGACAAATGCCCCCCCCCCATTTTCTCAATAACTTGTACTTCTCTTTGTAGGAAAAAGCGGGGCTGAAAGAAAAAGCAAATCTACTGCATTGTATGCAAGGTGAATGCATTGTTGTGCTAGAGTGATTGGTAAATTTGGGTCAGGCAGTAAAGCCTGGTTTCCTTCTTTGATAAATTCAGAGTGGGGATTGTAGTGAATACTTACTACTTGTAATGAATGGGTAATTTAATACATTTGCCTATGCAGGACTTGTGGCTTGCATGCCACTGCTGAATTAGCAATAAGTAGGTTCTACAATGCCATACAAAATATTGGGTTCTCTTCATATCTGCATTTCAAATAACCCATTAATTGTAAATTACAGGAAACAGTCATTCCAAACAGCAAAGCAATAATCAGAGTAGAATATATGCTTTGCACACACAGATCCCATTTTCACATCCTGGAGTTCAAGGATCTCAGTTTTGCATGAGACCCCAGAGATTCTGCCAGTCCAATTAGACACTATTGAACTTGATGAAGCATTCACTGGTTCATATATGTTCAAAAGAAAATAACCACAAATTGTGCATCGTTTATTGGCCCTCTAACTGGAATAATGAAAAGTCATTCTGCCACTAAATCTAAACAGATATAATTGAATCACAGTACATTCAAAGGTAATGATCTTCTAGAATTCTTTATGCAAAATAAGTATCTAGATCAGAAGGAACCACATTAATTTCCCCTTCTTGTTATTTTGATTTTAAATAGAGCAACCTTTCTCAGGCAGAGAAAACAGTGTTTTTAACTTAAAGACTAACACGTCTTTTAAAACGACTAACATAATTGCTTAGGCTTTCAGGTACCATCATTCTGGTTGATTTTGCCACAACAGGCTAAAACGAACTATTCTACTTATATGATAAGTCTTAAGCTGTCTACGGCATTTCTTGGCTAGTTTACTCCTTCTAGGCGTCTCAATGCCTGTTTATATATAATCATTGAAATGACCTCCAGATATTCCATATTTCTAGCAAGGATTAATTTTAGTTCTAAAATAGGTCTCAGTCAGTGATTTTCAATGTCCTCTTTAGAGTCTTCCACATAATATTCAAATGACCATTCAGCATAGGAACATCTACAGATTTTTCAACTTACACATATGACCATTTGCAGAAAAAGAAATTGAAATGCACCTGTGCAGTGAACTGCACTAAAAATCTATATAGCTTTCAGTGAAAGGACTAAGAGTTTATCGTGTGATTTATCTCGCCATTTGAAAACCAAGCTGTTCTGCTAAAATACTGAATATCAAGTCCCTTGGGTGAAGTGCTCATAATAATTCCCCCATGAATAAGAGCCAGAAGTCTAATACAGTTAGAGAAATGGTTGTTCTATTAATAGACATACCACCTGCATAAAAAGGTTAATATCATTTTATATGTATACACACACACACACACACATACATGGCTGCAAATTGATTGCATTTACACACAGACATTATATATGTGTATATATCCAAGCTAGCCCAATCTTGTCAGATCTCAAAAGCTAAGCAAGGCAATATTTGGATGAGAGACCACCAAGGAAACTTAGGGTTGCTACTCAGAGGCAGGAAATGGCAAACCACTTCTGAATGTCCCTTGCCTTGAAATTCCTACAGGGTTGTGATAAGCCATCTGAGACTTGATGGCATTTCCCACCATTATGTATATATCATTAATCACTTATGTAATCCCTGGGCTATAATGAAAAGTGAGCCACATGCAATACAAGTTGCAATTGTTGTTACAATGTAAGAGTTTTGTATTGTTTTATAACTACAGTAGGGAAAAGGTACTGTATTATAGATGAGCACAGCTGCCAACAAACCAATCATGCAGTGTTCCCTGTTCAATGACAGAAGCATTGAATTAATTAATTGGCAGTGATAGAAGCAGATCTGTAAAATAAATAATTTCCGTGAATTTTGCTGGGTTCCTAAGAATACGATATATAGTATGTGACCTTAATTTACCCATAAAATAAATGAAAGAATTAGATATGTGGTCAGGTCTTAAGACCCTTTTATTGGCAATGCTATTGATGAGCTTGCCCTATCATTTTTGAAACTTAATTTCAATTGCACTTTGAAAGTTACATCTATTAAAGGTTACATCTTGTACTTTGTACTTTATATCTCTGCTCTTATGACTACAGTCTTGAGCATTAACAGCTCAACATAACAATAGAACAGTGATAATAATAGTTATAACAGTGAGCACACCTATAACAGGTAAAACTTCAGATTATCTGGGTCTAACTATCTATTAGAGTTAATTACATAGGCAAAGAACTTAGCAACAGCCATAGTAGTATCATAGTCATTTCCAGCCAAGAGAGTCTGTAGCTTACAGTGGGCTGGAGAACCAACCAGGTCCTTTAGGAAGGGGGAAATGACCATGGTTCTATACCTCTAAAATATTGGACAGGCCAATAAACAGTGTAACAAAGTGCCAGGACTCCCTGTTTCACAACTACAGAAACTTTCAGCTAACAGAATCCTCTCAAAGCAGCCTGAGAGTTCTGCTGTTGGAATTGAGTTATGTTGAGTCAGCATAAAAGCTTGTCTATATTTAGGCACTGTCAGATAATCAAGATAAGCTGGGCTAAATTTCAAGTGTGTCAATCCTAGATGAAGTAGAAAGCAAACTCTACGGGACCTAAATCTAGTATTGGACTCATCTATGGCATAGAGATGTCTCAAAATCAACTTTCTAATAGAGGTAAAACTAAGGCTATCGATATCATTAAGGGCAATTCCCAGGCAATCAAAATGAGGGATTATCAATTTCTGCCAAACTGTTTTAGAGGTGTCCATCCTGAGAAAAATGTGCCCGCTCACTCCCAAAGAGGCAAAGGTTAACTTGAGCCAAAACCCAAAAGCAGATGCCCAGGCCTTTGCTTCTATGGAGTGCACACCTAATTTGGCACTTAATATAATTCCTGCCACACAGTGTGGGGCTCCTGTGATTCTTTGATTATGAGTTGATTATGGCAGGTAGGAATCCAGATTGGAGCACGTTATAGCAACTGTGCTCCACCTTAGAATTATACCCTGAGAGTGCTGCAGGTACCTCCTTTAGAGTAAAAAAACCCCTCACAGGTTATTGCCTCCTCTATATGTTGTTTCCATGACAGATTATAACAAAAGAGTATTCCCAAATATCAGAATTGTTTAATTTGCTCTAGCTTTCGCCCATTGATTTCCCAGTTGTAAGTTGGAGGTTGATGTCATTTAGTGAAAATCATAGCTTTAGACTTTTTGTTGTTCATTTCCCATTTCTCCTTGATGCGCAGCCTCATATTTCAATTAACCATAGCAATCTATGATCAACAGAAGTGGTTCTCAGTTTAGTCCATAGCTGGTTTCTTGGTATGGAGTCAAAAGCTGCCCATAGGTCAATGAAGGCAACACACAGGGAACCACTAAATTCATATTTTCCCACCAGGTGATAGAGAATTGTACATTGATCCAACATATGGCAGCCATGCATAAATCTGGTCTGCTTGAGCCCAATCATATGTTCAGACTGGATCCAGTGTTTGAATTTCTGGTATAAGTATGAAACATACAATTTCCTCAGGAAAGACAAGCCTCTAATCAGTTGATAGTTGGCTGGGTTGAGTTTATACCCCTTTTTATGGATTGATATGATAATAGCTTGATGCCAAGATCTAGGCATTTTGGCTGAGTTGTTAGATGTGAAAATGGGTGCCAGAAATCTGGCCCACCATCCAATATCAGAGCACAGGACTTCAGATGTGACCAGGTCTGGCCCGGGGTATTATAGGTTACATAGCTTTTATGCACTGATGCTTTACCATATCTGAAAATTTCAATGGCCACATTTTGACACTGAAGATAAACTGGGACAGAGGGTCAGTTATGCAGAATAAGATATAATTTTGTAGAAATACTTAATCATTGTAGAAAAAATAGTGAGGCCAGAAAGCTGCCCCTCCTTTTCCTTTATACTTCACCCCAATTCTGCAGGCAAGAATGATTACTTGTATGCTTCCCTCATCCACCAAAGTTTTATGACTCTTTCAAATTCTGTTAACACTGCAGTCCTATAATGTATAATCCTGACTTGAAGAAGCATCTTGAAACTATGTGCATAATTTCCAAAGCTATGTATAACTAATTCGGTTCAACAGCCCACGGTACAGCCATTGGGCTGGAGGAGCGCCTTTGCCTCCCTGCTGGATGAGGCAGGCTGGGGTTTGGCGCCAAAAGCGCCATATATGGGCATCTGGTGGGGGCAGGGCCGAGGAAGTTAAGGACGGCCCTGCGTCTTCTCCCAGCAGTCCCGTGCGATCGTCGGGGGGGGGGAGCCCTTGGGGTTGTCTCCCGAAAATGCAGCTGGATGGTAGTCAGTTTAACCATAGGATGCCGGCAGGAAGGTGACAGTCCCACCGTAAACGAAGGGACAGGGGGAGGTATTTTCCTGTTCCGACCGCCAATGGGGATAGAGCAGTGGGGGGTATCAGTCTAACCACTGCTACCAGGAAAATGGTCAGCAGGTTGGCAGCGCCGCCTGCTAAATTTGGTGACTGGGGTGTGTGGTACCCTGTGCCTTTCACTGCTAAGCTGGAAAGAGGTGATTATGGCAACGTTGTAGTACCCTATATGGTTCGGACTTTGCAGGGACATGGGTGGATCTCCTGATGGCAATGGTGTTTTTGGCCACTGTGTGATACTGAGTGTTGGACAGGGGGGCCTTTGGCCTGGTCCGGCATTGGCGTTTCTTATGTTTTTATGTCTCATTGTATTGAGGTTAAGGTGGTGTATTAATCTCACCCAGGCGCAGACCCAAGGAGATTTATGTAGGTAAAGGAAGGTTATTAAGGGTGGAACAACCTTGGGGTGCATGGAGGCCTTACATGGTCAGATCCATGCACT